>NC_080163.1:21279292-21554970 GCF_950295315.1 Erinaceus europaeus | reverse complement strand
CTAAACTTTTACTTTGCATGTCTAAATAAAGAATTTATAGGGGTCCAGCGGTAGCTCAAGGTTAAGAGCACTTAGCGCAAAGCACAAGGACCCGCATAAGGATCCTGGTTGGAGGCCCAGGCTCCCACCTGCAGGGGGTCGCTTCACAAACAGTGAAGTAGGTTTGCAGATATCTTTTTTAAAAAAATATTTATTTCCTTTTGTTGCTCTTGCTGTTTTATTGTTGTAGTTATTAATATCGTCATTGTTGGATAGGACAGAGAGAAATGGAGAGAGGAGAGAAAGACACCTACAGACCTGCTTCACCGCTTGTGAAGCGACTCCCCTGCAGGTGGGGGGGGGCTCGATCTGGGTTCCTTACGCTGGTCCTTGCGCTTTGCGCCATGCAGTATCTTTATCCCCCTTTCTGTATTCCCCTACTCTCTCGATTTCTTTCTGTCCTATCCAACAACAACGACAGCAATAACAACAACAATAATAACAACAACGAGGGCAACAAAAAGGGAAAAAATAGTCTCCAGGAGCAGTGGATTCATAGTGCAGGCACCGAGCACCAGCAGTAACCCTGGAGGCAAAAAAAAAAAAAAAAGAATTTATAAATTATACCCCTGAACTCGTGTCCCCTGGAAATTGTTTTTCATGGGTACCACGACAGACCCAGCGTGACCCTGCTCCCAAGTGTGACCACATGTGTGTCCCCGCCTATATCTGAGAAGTTCCAGATTACCTCTAAGTCAATAGAGAACATAATTTTTTATTTATTTTTGTCACAACTGAGACTTTACTACCCTGGGATATTTATTTATTTACTTATGACTTAATAATGAGTCTTAATAATGATGAACCAGATAATTCCACACAATTCCCACGATCAGACTTCTGTATCCCATCCCCTCCATTCCATATTCTTTATCCTCTTTAGGGGTATGGACCAAAATTCTTTATGGGGTGCTATAAATAATGTCCAATTAAAATTATTTGTTAAGGCAAAAGATAAGGAGTTGAAGCAAGGTGATTATTCTCTTTGCAAGAGGGCGTGCAGCCAACAGTGGCCATCAGACAGCAGCCTGTACCCCTCTCACACTTCTGGGGTCTTCTCTGGTCTTTATACTTGACAAAGAACTGTCTCTTCCACCCTTGGGCTGGGCTTCAGAGCTCACAATCTATTCATTGTTTAAATAAGGAAAGGAAGAGAGTCTGAGGATCTCTATTGGAGGATTAGCAAGCACTGCAAGTAAATATTATCTGACCTGAAGAATACAGAACTAGTGAGCACAGGTGGTTATAGATAACTATTTAAAAAAGTTTTTTTTTTTTGTATGAAACAATTGTTCTATTCATGTTCCTTTGAAGAGAAGACCTAATCACCTCTCAGGTAGACAGTCTGGCTTCTGTAATTGCTTCTCCACTGAACATGAACATTAGCAGATTGATCCATACTCTCAGCCTGTTTCTATCTTTCCCTACTGGGTTAGGGGTCTGGGAAGGTGAGATTCTAGGACACGTTGGTCAGGTAATCTGACCAGGGAAGTCAGGTTGGTATCATGGTCGCATCTGCAACTTGGTAGCTGAAAAGTGGTAAGATATCAAGAAGGACAAATTGTTTAATAATCAGGAACCTAAAGGCAAGATTAGAGCAGATGGAAGTAAGGGTCTTGGTGTGAAAGATAGGAAATCCATTTTAGGTACATTTCAAGAGGCCCATGAGTTTACTAATTATTTCCTGAGCCCAATAACTAACATGCAGCTGGGTTAAAAGTATTGTCTGGGAAGTTGGTGTCAGAGTTGATAATTAAGACTAGAAAGTTGGATTAGGGCAGAAAGTAGCTCTGGTCTCTCTCTCTCTGTCTCTGTCACCCTCTTTCCCTTTCCCTCTCTCCATTTTTATCTAAAATCAATTTAAAAAAATGAAAAGGTTCTCCCATAAAGCCTGGGAATTGAAAAGCTGGTCTGGGAATAGTGGACTTAAGCATGAGTTAGGACCAGGAACTGCACAAGTGGTGGGGGGGTGGGGGGAAGAAGAAAGAAGGAAAACAGATGGGATCAATGAAATTCCTGGATGTGTTGAGTGGAAAAGAAATTAGTCTTCACAGACAACTGGCTTCTGAGCTCAGACAACTTGGTGCTGTCAGGGAGCCAGACAGGCTGCTTTGATATGTGGGTAGGTACTGTTGAGTCCCAGGCCACTGGGACCCAGCTGACCCCAAAGGACTTTATTTTGCCTCTCCTGTAAATGCCTCAAGTCATCTAGATAGAGAGCCTGATGCAGGAATAATGCCCTCCCAAAAGATAACTACAGACCTATGGGCTGAATATGGCAGAGTCAGAGAGAAATGAGTAAGACATGTTTGTTCAAATTCTTCTCTGTGGCCCTCTGTCTCTGAGTATTTGATTACCAAAACATATGTTTTCAGTCTTTCATTTTTATTATATTTTATTTTACTTTGTGCAGAGACAGAAAAGTGAATGAGAGAGAGAGAGAGAGAGAGAGGGAGAGAGAGAGAGAGAGCGACAGAGAGATAGCACCTGTGAATTGTCCCTCCCTGCAGGGTCTTGAGGCCAGGTCTTTTCACACTGCCAAATATGTGCTCAGCCACTGCCTCCAAGCCCCAACATTTGTTTTCTCCATCTTCCTATGAATTGTCTTGCTCCTCTTGGAAGTTTCAGACTGTAGGGAAATTGTGAGGATATGGTTGAGCATAGTGTGAGACCTCCTGTTGAAAAGTGGGAGTCTGGATGACACAACTTTTCCTATTAGTCTCTCTCTACTTGAGATTGAACATGGAGGGAAAACGACCACCAGGAAATGTCTCTTCTGTAAGCCTCCCTGCTTCACAAAGAACTCTGCATGCAGCCCATTTCCTTGTTCTCAAACCAGTTGGTTTGATTACTCAGAAGTTAATAGAAGTCCATCTTCTTTGATCATACATGGCCCACACATCATTGTTCTGCTCTGTCAAACTATAACCAAAAACATCCTCTTTACTCATCCACCCACTCCGGACCTTCTAATCCTACATGATCTATCTCCTCTCTTAAGGCTCCTCTCTGTCTGCTAGTTATTGATAACCCTACTTTCTTTGTTCCTTTGATCAACTAAACCCCTTGTTCAATATTTACTAGGGATGCTCTGACCTTTTCTCAACCCCCTATTCTCTTTGTCCCTCTTCTCCAAAACCATATATGGAATGGATAACTTGCTTCCTCCTACAACCCCTTATAAATGGATTGTGCATAAAACATTCCCCTGGTGATCTCTAGTAACGTCTCTTGCTGCTTACACAGGGAAAGATCCGGTCTGCTCACTCCTACTGCCCCGGAACACTCCTTCTAGCCGCCCCCACACACACACACACTCAACAGAGCAGGTAAGCCAGAGGTTTGTGCCGGGAAGAGGCCTCCCCAAAAAGTCCAACATCAGATCTGTGTCCTCTTTTCTCTGGCTCAGGTCAGAGAAGGCCCACTTAGCAGACTGGCAGGAGCTTGATGTATTCTCTGGGTGTTTCTGACATTTAGGAAAATAGATTTTTTTTTTCTGCTGCTAATCTCTTGCAGGTTCTTTTAGTTATTTGGTCTATTGAAGGATCCAGAAGGGCAAAGGGACATGTTCTCTGCCCCCACAATCTTCAAGACTAGCCTGTATGTCCATTGTTTGCATGTCCACTTTCATCTTACCCATACAAGGAAGAGAGAGAGAGGAGAGGAAGAGGGAGAGGGAGAGGGAGAGGGAGAGAGAGTGAGAAAGAGAGAGAAAGAGAGAAAGGGAGAGAACAACAGAGAATGGGTTGCCTCTTTGAAACTCTATCCTGTTGTTCCTCTAGCAGCATTCTGGTCCTACTTAGTTCACCTCTCTGCAAGGTGCTCAGAGCTAGGACAGGGAGCCAGCTCACCATGTAGAATACACAGCTTGCTGTTCATGAAGCCCTGAGTTTTAGACTTGTCACTATGAAGGAGCACCAGGGAGTGATCTATGAAATGATGGAGCTGTGCTATGATGTCTCTTCTATGTCTTTCTTCTCAAGGAAATAAAAAAGAATAATGAGAGGTTTACAGTGAGTAGAACACCAGAGTTGGATGTGTTGAGGGCTTGTATCTGAGTCCATCCACCACATAAACCAGAGTGGTGTTCTGACACTCTCTTAAAATAAATAAATAAACACATAAATTGAAAGGTTACATTAAAATGGAAGGCAGCTATACTCACCGTTACACCACCAATGAGTACAATAAAATGGAAGGACAACTCTAAGAAAAAGCAAGAGAAGGCCAGGAGACATTTTTCTCTGTAGAACACAAAGACCTGGGCTCAAATGTCTAGCCAACTCATGGTGTGTGTGTGTGTGTGTGTGTGTGTGTGTGTTTGTGTGTAAGGGGGAATTTTATGAGCTGTGGAGAGGTGCTGTGGTATCTTTTCTCCACTCTTTTCTTTCTATCATTCTTTTTATCTCTATTTTTCACTAAATGAATAAATTATATATATACATATATATGTGTGTGTGTGTTTGTGTGTGTGTGTGTGTGTGTGTTCACCTGGAGTGAAGAAATCCTGCAGGCACAGAGTCTCAGCAATAACCTTGGTGAGGAGAGGGGGGGAGTTGGGGGGGAGAAGGAAAAGGGAAAGGAAGAGAAGAGGAGGAAAGAGAAGGGGAGGGAAGGGAGGGGAAGGGAAGGGGAGGGGAGGGGAGGGTAGGGAAGGGGAGGGAAGGAAACCCTGTTTTCATTCTCTGGTGCTTCCGTTTTTATTTTTATTTTGAAATAGAGGTATAGAGGTAGTAGAGAGAGTGTGTGAGATCACATCTTTGAAGCTTGATTCAATAAGGTGGGAGCCAAGCCGGAACCTGAATTGTACACACCACACAGCAAAGCAGTGCACTATCCAAGTGAGCTATTGCTATTTTTCCAGCTCCAGAGAATGAGGTGGATGTGTGTGTGTGTGTGTGTGTGTGTGTGTGTGTGTGTGTGTGTGTGTGTGTGTGTGTGTGTGGCTGGACAAGGGTCCTCTGCTGCCTGGGGCACATATCATGTGATTCCTATGTTGCTGGCTTCCACTGTGCTTGTGAACTTCTTTGACCCTTAGTTTCCTTCTTGGTGGAAAAGGAAAAAATACCACATAACTCACTAGATTACTTTTGAAAAGTTAAGTTTTTTTTCTCCATTTAACCAAGCCTGGATACACTTTGACACACTTCTGAGTTTGCTCTTGTATAAGTGCTTCCTGCACAGAGGAAGCAAAGTTGCCTTCACAAGAGTTGTGACCTCAGGCAGAGGAGATAACTTAATGGTTCTGCAAAAAGGCTTTGATGCCTGAGGCACCAAAGGTCTCAGATTCAGTACTCAGTACCATCATAAAGCTGGACCTGAGTGGTGTTCTGGAAAAATAAAGAGTTGTGACTTCAAGAAAGAAAGAGACTTGGGCCTTTGAGCTACTTTGACATAGGCTGGAATTTTCATTTCTGCTTTGATACTTTGTACACCTATATCCTAGAAGTAAACCCTCAACCCAGAACTTCAGTGAGGGCTTTAAATGAAGGGATGTCCCCATCAGGAAGTACACACTTGGTACCTAGAACATGATCAGTAAATAGAAATTTTCCTTCCTAGTCCCTTCTTCCCTTTTCTTTGTACTTCCATCAGTGCTTGCTTGCTTTGTAGACCATACTGACTTTTTTTTTTTATTCTGCCTAACTTAACCCTCTTCCCCTTGATTCCTCTCAAAATGATATGAAATGTTTTGCTAAATTCTTCAAAGTCCTAAGCCACTACATAGAATGCAGGAGTGACTCCTTGCCTAATGTAGGCAAGGACCTGAGTTTGTTCCTGGACCACACCATGGAGTGACACAGTCCAGGAGGAGGGCAATTAGCAGGGGTCTTGGGAGTAGTTGTTTCGAGTTCATCAAACAGTGTAGTTCACTATCACTGGGTTTCTATCTTCAGACAGTTCTTTGGCTTCCTTCTTCTGGTGAGTTTCTTTCTCAATTTCCTTGGAGTGCAGCTAAGACAGGAAAGGCTGTAGTAAGCAAACCAATGGTTCGAGAATAGCATCCAAACATGGGGCCAGGACATGGTTTACAGTCAACAGGAAAATTAAATAGTTTGTATATGTGTAACATTTTTTCAGTTTTCCACATAACAATTCAACCCCCTCTAGGTCTTCCTCTGCCATCATGTTACAGGACCTGAACCCCTCCCCCACCACCCCAACCTCAGAGTCTTTTACTTGGGTGCAATACACCAAACCTAGTCCAAGTTCTGCTTTCTGTTGTCTGATTTTTTTTTAGTGATTTAATAATGATCGACAAGATTGTGGGATAAGATGAGTACAATTCATAGAATTCCCACCACCAGAGGGCCATATCCCATCCCATCCTTTGGAAGCTTCCCTATTCTTAATCCCTCTGGGAGTATGGACCAAATATCTCTATGAGGGGCAGAAGGTCAGAGATCTGGCTTCTATAATCACTTCTCTGCTGGACATGACATTGACAGGTCTATCCATGCCCCCAGCCTGTGAGAGCTGCCACCATTATACTAAGCTTTTTGCTAAAATCTCTCCTATGTTTGGAAGTTTTTAAAAGAGCCTATTGATTGCCTTTTTTTTTTTTAAGTTCATTCTTTTTATTATTTTATTATTTTTTAAATTTCTTTATCAGGGATTAATGTTTTACATTCAACAGTAAATACAATAGTTTGTATGTGCATAACTTTTATCAGTTTGTCAGTTTTCCACATAACAATACAACCCCCATTTGGTCCTCTGTCATCCTTTTTGGATCTGTATTCTCCACTCCACCTATCCCAGAGTCTTTTACTTTGGTGAAATACACCAAATTCTTTTTATTTTATTTTATGTACTCATTATTGGATAGAGACAGAGAGAAATTGAGAAGGGGGGAGATACAGAGGGAGAGAGACAGAGAGACACCTGCAGCACTGCTTCACCACTTGTGAAGCTTTCCCCCTGCAGGTAGGGACCAGGGGCTTGAACCAGGGTCCTTACACACTTTAATATGTGCTTAACCCAGTGTGTGCCACTGCCTGGCCCAAAAACACTTTTTAAAAAAAAGTTTATTTCTTTATTGGGGAATTAATGTTTTACATTTAACAGTAAATACAATAGTTTGTACATGCATAACATTCCCCAGTTTCCCATTTAAGAATACAATCCCCACTATGTCATTTATTGTCCTTCATGGACCTGTATTCTCCCCACCCACCCCAGAGTCTTTTACTTGGGGGCAATATGCCAATTCCATTTCAGGTTCTACTTGTGTTTTCTTTTCTGATCTTGTTTTTCAACTTCTGCCTGAGAGTGAGAGAATCCCATATTCATCCTTCTGTTTCTGACTTATTTCACTCAACATGATTTTTTCAAGGTCCATCCAAGATCGGCTGAAAACGGTGAAGTCACCATTTTTTACAGCTGAGTAGTATTCCATTGTGTATATATATATACCACAACTTGCTCAGCGACTCATCTGTTGTTGGACACCTGGGTTGCTTCCAGGTTTTGGCTATTACCAATTGTGCTGCCAAGAACATATGTATACACAGATCTTTTGGATGGATGTGTTGGGTTCCTTAGGATATATCCTCAGGAGAGGGATTGCAGGGTCATAGGGGAGGTCCATTTCTAGCCTTCTGAGAGTTCTCCAGACTGTTCTCCAGAGAGATTGGACCAATTTACATTCCCACCAGCAGTGCAGGAGGGTTCCTTTGACCCCACAACCTCTCCAGCATTTGCTGATGTTACCTTTTCTGATGTATGACATTCTCACAGGAGTGAAGTGATATCTCTTTGTTGTCTTGATTTGCATTTCTCTGACAATCAGAGACTTGGAGCATTTTTTCATGTGTTTCTCAGCCTTTTGGATCTATTCTGTGGTGAATATTCTGTCCAAGTCCTCCCCCCATTTTTGGATGGGGTTATTCGTTGTCTTGTTGTTGAGTGTGGCAAGCTCTTTATATATGTTGGTTATTAAACTCTTATCTGATGTATGACATGTAAAGATCTTCTCCCATTCTGTGAGGGGTCTCTTGGTTTGGGTAGTGGTTTCTTTTGCTGTGAAGAAGCTTTTTAATTTGATGTAGTCCCATAGGTTTATACTTGCCTTAGTCTTCTTTGGAATTGGATTCATTTCATTGAAAATGTCTTTAAAATTTATGCGGAAAAGAGTTCTGCCAATATTTTCCTCTAAGTATTTCATAGTTTGTGGTCTAATATCCAATTCCTTGATCCACTTGGAATTTACTTTTGTATTTGGTGAAATACAGTAATTCAGTTTCATTCTTCTGCATGTTTTAACCCATTGTTTCCAACACCATTTGTTGAAGAGACTCTGCTTTCCACATGTAATATAGTCTGGGCCCCTTTTTCAAAGATTAGATGTCCATAAGTGTGGGGCCTCATTTCTGGGCTCTCAATTCTATTCCACTGGTCAGTGTGTCTATTCATGTTCCAGTACCAAGCAGTTTTGATGACAATGGCCCTATAATACAGTTTGAGATCTGGGAGTGTGATGCCTCCAGTTCTGTTCTTTTTTCTCAAGATTGTTTTGGCAATTCTAGGTCTTTTCTGGTTCCAGATAAACATTTGTAGCATTTTTTCTATGCTCCTAAAAAATGTGCTTGGGATCTTGATGGGGATAGCGTTAAATTTGTAGATGGCTCTGGGTAATATATTCATTTTGATGATGTTAATTCTTCCAACCCATGAACATGGAATATCTTTCCATTTCTTTGTGTCTTTTTCAATTTCTTTGAGTAATGACTCATAGTCTTTTACTTTTTTGATTAGGTTTACTCCTATATATTTTATTGTTTTTGTTGCTATAGTAAAAGGAATTGATTTCTGGATTTCAATTTCTTTTAACTTAGTGTTTGCATAGAGGATTGCCACTGACTTTTGAATGTTAATTTTGTAGCCTGACACCTTACTGTATTGCCTGATGATTTCCAAAAGCTTCTTGCTGGATTCCTTAGGATTTTCCATGTATACTATCATGTCATCTGCAAATAAGGAGAGTTTGACTTCTTCTCTTCCAATCTGTATCCCTTTAATTCCTTGCTCCTGCCTGATTGCTATGGCAAGAACTTCCAACACTATGTTGAATAGTAATGGTGATAGTGGGCAGCCCTGTCTAGTACCTGATCTGAGGGGAAATGCTTCCAGTTTTTCACCATTGAGTATGATGTTGGCTGTAGGTTTGCTATATATAGACTCCACTATCATCAGGAATTTTCCATCTATTCCCATATTTTATAGTGTTTTGATCATAAAGGGATGTTGTATTTTGTCAAAGGCTTTCTTTGCATCTATTGATATGACCATGTGGTTTTTGGTCTTGCTTTTGTTGATGTGGTGGATCACATTGATTGATTTACATATATTAAACCAACCTTGCATGCCTGGGATAAACCCCACTTGGTCATGATGAACAATCTTTTTGATATACTGTTGTATCTGGTTGGCTAGAATTTTGTTCAATATTTTAGCATCTATGTTCATCAGAGATATTGGTCTGTAGTTTTCTTTTTTGGTTGTGTCCCTGTCTGCTTTTGGTATCAGGGTGATGTTGGCTTCATAGAAGCTGGAAGGGAGTATTCCAGTGTCTTCAATCTTCTGGAAGACTTTTAAAAGTAGAGGTATTAGTTCTTCTTTGAAGGTTTTGTAGAATTCATTTGTAAAACCATCTGGTCCAGGACTTTTATTTTTGGGGAGATTTTTGATAACTGTTTCAATTTCATTAGCTGTGATGCGCCTGTTCATGTTATCCACTTCTTCTTTACTTAGTTTTGGAATTTGGTAGGTATCTAGGAAATCGTCCATTTCTTCCAGATTCTCTAGCTTGGTGGCATATAGTTGTTCATAGAAGCCTCTCATGATATGTTGATTTTCTGCAGTGTCTGTTGTGATATCTCCTCTTTCATTTACTATCCGATTTATTTGGGTCTTCTCCCCTTTTTGTTTTGTGAGTCTGGCTAAAGGTTTGTCTATTTTGTTTACTCTTTCGAAGAACCAACATTTACTTTCGTTGATCTTTTGTATGGTTTTCCTATTCTCAATGTTATTTATTTCTGCCCTAACTTTAATGATTTCTGTCCTTCTAGTTGCTTTATGGTTCCTTTGTTGTTCTTCTTCTAGGTCTTTAAGATGTGCAATCAGGCTGTTTATTTGTGCCTTTTCTTGTTTCCTAATGTGTGCTTGTATAGCTATGAACTTCCCTCTTAGGACTGCTTTAGCTGTGTCCCAAATATTTTGATAGCTTGTGTCTTCATTTTCATTGAACTCTCGAAACATTTTGATTTCTTCCTTGATTTCCTCTTTGACCCAGAAGTTGTTAAGAAGTGTACTGTTGAGCTTCCACATTTTGGGACTGTTACTAATCTTTTGTTGATTGTTAAGTGTTAGTTTAATTCCACTGTGGTCTGGGAAGATGCTTGGGATGATTTCAATGCTCTTGAATTGGCTGATGCTGTCTTTGTGGCCTAACATATGGTCTATCCTTGAGAATGACCCATGTCGATTTGAGTAAAATGTGTATTCCAGTTTCTTGGGATGAATGACTCTGAAAATGTCCAATAGTTCTAGTTTATCTATCTCTTCATTTAGCTCCCTTATGTATTTCTTGATTTTCTGCCTGGATGATCTGTCAAGTTGAGATAGTGGGGTGTTGAAGTCCCTTACTATGATTGTGTTACTGTTAATATATTGCTGTAGCTCTTTCAGTAGAAGTTTGATGTATTTAGATGGCTTCTCATTGGGTGCATAGATGTTAATAATTGTTAAGTCCTCTTGACTAACTGATCCTCTGAGCATTAAGTAGTGTCCATTCCTATCTTTTTTAATCTTATCTATTTTAAAGTCTATCGTGTCAGATATGAGTATAGCTGTTCCTGCCCTTTTTTGTGGGCCATTGGCTTGTATGATAGTTTTCCATCCTTTCACTTTAAGTCTGTGTTTGTCTTGTTGAGTTAGGTGGGTTTCCTGTAGACAGCATTTTGTTGGGTTGTGTTTTCTGATCCATCTTCCTACTCTGTGTCTTTTAATAGGTGAATTCAGGCCATTGACATTTATTGATATCAAAGATTGAAGATATTTTAATGCCATTCTTGTAGAGTTTTAGAGTGTTTTGATATATGTCCTATTTGTGGTGGTCTGGTTGTTCATAGGAGACCTTTCAGAACTTCTTTCAGGGCAGGCTTGTTGATGGTTGATTCCTTCAACTGTTGCTTGTCTGAGAAGGTTTTGATGCCTCCATCTAGTCTGAATGACAGTCTAGCAGGATATAGTATTCTTGGCTGAAAGCCTTTCTCTTTGAGCACTCGATAGATACCTTGCCATTCTCTTCTGGCCTGTAGTGTTTGTATGGAGAAGTCTGCTGCTAATCTTATGGGTTTTTCTTTGTAGGTGACTCCTTGTTTTTCTCTTGCCGCCTTCAGGATCCTTTCTTTATCCTTATTCCTTTCCATTCTAAGTATGACATGTCTTGGTGTCTTTAGGTCTGGGTTAATTCTGTTTGGGACCCTCTGTGCTTCTTGAATTTTTATATCTTTGATGTTGTCTAGACTAGAGAAGTTTTCAGCTACTATGGCCTGGAAAATGCTTTCTTCCTCTCCTTCTCTTTCTTCCTCTGGTATGCCAATAATGCGTATATTGTTTCTTTTGAAGTCATCCCATAGGACTCTGTTGTTGTTTTCAGCATCTCTTACTCTCTTTTTGAGATCTCTTACTTCTTTTTTAGTTGTCTTTAATTTGTCCTCGATCTTGCTAATTCTGTCTTAGTCTCATTGATTCTATTCTCTCTGCCCTCTACTGTTTTCTGGAGTTCATCTATTTTGTTTCCCTGTTCTGATACTGTTTTAGCTTGTTCAGCTAGTTGCATTCTTAGCTCAGTGATTTCAGCTTTCAGCTCTCTAATAACCATGAGATAATTAGTATTTTCTTCCATAGTCTCATTTGTTGTTCCTATATTTCTGATTACAATTTTTTCAAATTCTTTACTCACTCCTGTGATTATTTCCTTGGAGCTAATGTTTGGATGTTGAACTCGTTATTTTGTGCTTCACCCTCTGGGGGACTTTTAGCTGGACTCTTGTCCTGGTTCAATTCTCCAACATTTCTTCTTGTTGTTTTAACCATTTTATGTTATGCATTCCCTTTTTCAGTACTTTTCAAATTACTGATCACTATTGCCTGGATTGATTTGCGTCTAAGTAAGTTAATTAAAGGGTTCACAGTGGTGGAAGTTAACAGTTGTTTCAATAGTATTTTAATCCCCGAGTTGGAGCTCAGTGGTTTAAAAGCCTCTTTCTTTTTCTTTTTTCCTTCCCTGTAGGCTATGGGAGCCTGAGGGCTTTTAAACTATCAATAGGCTTCTTAGCTTAATCAATGACTCCTGACCAAGAGATAAAGCAGGATGTGGCAGAGATAATCCAGTGGTTATGCAAAGAGACTTTCACAGCCCCTCAGCTATGCCACCGTGGTATAGGTCTTCTGAGTTTCGTGGTTATATCTCTGTCCCCTGGTGTCCCTTCCTTTTGCTGCTCCAGATTCTGAGGGTAGTAGCAATGAAGACTCAGAGTTGCACTTGGTGAGTCTCTGGGGAGTCCTCTCCTCCCTTCAGCTGTCTCCTTGTTGGTGGAGCAGACTGGAGGTGGTGTCTCAACTGATAAACTGCTGGACTGTTAGCAGTCACTTAATCTCTCCCTACGCTCTCTCTCCTCTCTGTCACCAGCCACATGTGTTTGTACTCACTGGTGATTTAGTGGGTTCCTTTGGTCATTCTAGTCCTGTCTTGTTTCGGTCCCGGGTGGTCTCCTTTGGTATTCCTAGTTGATCCGGGAGAGGAGAGCAGAGGAGAGAAAGTGATCTGCTGCTCGTAGCTCCACCTCCGGAAGTCTAATTCAAAAACACTTTTTAATCAAAGCATCATTTATGTACAATTATTGCATTCATCTCAAAGGCACTAGTTGATGAAATTTGTCATATGTATAGTCCCTGTGAAGCTTCTAACGTTCAAGCCTCTCTAAAAGTTCCTTAAGTCACTTTGAAAACGCCCTTTTTACTACCCTTGACTCTGTGCAAATATTGATCTGTCTTCTGTCACTGTTTTGCAGGTGCCAGAATTTTATATATGTGGAATCATATGGTGAGTCTGACTTCTTTCACTCAGGATAGTGATGCTTAAACTCAACCATATTGCTGAATAAACTCAGAATTCATCTTTTTTAGAGAGAGAGAGAGAGAGAAAGAGAGAGAGGGAAAGAGAGAGAGAGAGAGAGAGAAAGAGAGAGAGAGAGAGAGAAGAGAGAGACTATGTCAGCATTTAGCTTTGGCACATATGCTGCCCTGGCTTGAACCTGCAATCATGCATACACATATTGGATTCTACCACCGAATTCTCACCACCATGCTCTGCTCTAATGGAAGTTTCTTGAAAGTTAAATAAATATTGGGGGCTGAGAGAGAGCACACCCAGGAGAGCACACACCTTACCACATGGAGGACCCAGGTTTGAGCCACTCACCACATAGAAACATCTGTACAAGGGAAGCTTCATGAGCAGTATCTGTCTTCTCTCTGTCTCTCTTCTTATCTCTCACTCTCTCCCTTTCTATCACCCCTTATCTAAAAATAACAATGACAAAATGTCTATTAACTGGCAGAATTGTACTACTTGAAAGCCTTAGCAAAAACTTTACTAGTGGGGATCGGGCAGCAAAATGGAATGGGGGGGAATGGCCTCCAGGAACAATGGATTTGTAGTGCAGGCACTTCTTCTAGTGTTTGCCAGTGCAGGCACTGAGCACCAGCAATAACCCTGGAGGCCAAAAAAAAAAAAAAAAGAAATATATATATATATATATATATATACCTCTACTAGTAAAAATAATTAAACTAAAGTAAGTTAAGTAACTACATTTATCTCTTTTACTTCTCCACCAAGAAGTATATGTTTACCCTCAGATCTGTATTTGAATGTTCATAGAGGCTTATTCAAAATATCTAAAAGCCAAGGGGAAAATAGGACCACTCATGAATAAATTAGTAAAGACACAAAGAAAGATATTCTAATGAAAAGAACAGAATAAGAATGACTCGTGCAGGGGAGATAGCCTAATGGTTATGCAAGAAAGACTCTCATGCCTGAGGTTCTGAGGACTCAGGTTCAACCCTCTTGCAACACTATTAGCCAGTGCTGAGCATTTTTCTGGGTATAAATAAATAAATGAAAATCTTTTCTAGACAAACTAGACTCTTTTCTAGACTGCCTGTGAAGCGATTCCCCTGCAGGTGGGGAGCTGGGGCCTTGAACATGGATCCTTACTTGGGTCTTTGTGCTTTGTGCCACCTGTGCTTAACCCACTGAACTACTGCCTGACTCCCAAAATGCTTTTCTGTGTACAGAAAAATTACAGATATTATAAACAGATCCAGTGCTCAGTTTCTCTGAGTATTAACATCTTACATTATTATCATACATTTGTTATAATGAGTAAGTCAATGTTGATACATTACTGTTAAGCAGAATTTGTTTTTGATTTTTATTCCAAATTCTAATTGTTGATTAAGATCTCACTCAAAGACCAGTGGTTCTCAAGTCAAGACACGAGTTAGTATCTCCATCTCTAAAAGAACTCTGGGTAGTCTGCGGGGGTTCTCTCACTACCCGCGACCCTCAGGTGGTTCCAAAGTAAGCCAGGTTGCAGAAGTACCGTGTTACATGATGTTGAAGTTATCACTCTGCTCTAAAGTCAATGTTTCTGCAGGCTGGGGGTATGCGTCAACCTGCCAATATCCACGTCCAGCAGAGAAGCAATTACAGAAGCCAGAACTCGTACCATCTGTGCCCCTAAAACAACCTTGATTCATACTCCCAGTGGGGGAGAAGTGATAGGAGGAAGAAGATAAGAGGGTTCTGAACTCCAGTTCCATCAGCACCCAGAGAGAGAAAGAGAGAGAGAGAGGAGGATAAGGAGAGGGACATATGGAGGTAATAATGTTGTGATGTGGAGGGGAAGAGAGGGTTGGATTAAGAAAAAAAAAGGGGGTGATTATGTATAAATGTAGACAATTGTGGAGACGATGGTTGACCCAAGTCTACAACCTTAGGGGAAGTGCGGTGGCTTGCAGTGGTGGGAAGGGAGTGAATTTATAACCCTGTTGATATGTAATTTTTTAAATCAATATTAAATTACTAATTAAAAAAGTCAGATGTTTTTGACAATAGAGATAATTTTTTGTCTCATTCCAATAGCTTGATAAAAATTTGTGCGTTGAAGTTTTGTGTTTTAATTAACTCTCAGTGGATTTATTTGACGCAAGATGTAAAAAATGTCTCCTGTTATAAAACTAACTGATAAAAACAAACAGAGCTAAGCAAATAAACTATTTTTTAAAAAAAAACTCATGAGGAGAGTATCAAAATGGCATGTGTAGATAGAGAATAATATATCTCCAAATTAATTAAACCTAGAACTTTAAGACACCATGAAAGAAAAACTGCTCAGCTAGAAAACATAAAAATTAGAGTATATCTCCATGGAAAACCAGGCAGAAAACAAGGACATTTTAATATGTGGTTTGTGTCTAGAGGCTAAAGAAAGAAAAAGACAAGCAATTTTATGTTGGTATGCTTCTGGTTCTGCTTCTGGGATCCCTTCTGTTACATTGCTTGATGTTGTGGTCTATTTACATGGTCCTTCTGTTACATTGGTTTGGTCTCACTCCCCCTGCCTCTGGGAGATTTTGGTTTAGTCTTTACCTTTTCGCTTCTTGATTCTCCCTGCCCCCTATCCTAAGTACTTACTTGGTTTCTGACGCTGCCGCTGCCGCTGGAGGAGAAGGATGCAGGACAGATTTGGGTTGTGATTAGATTAGATTAGTTTTTTGAAGTGTTCGCTCATGAATAAAGAAATACTGCTTCTCCGCTCAGCCGTGTGTCCCTGGTCTCTGTCTCCCACCCACGAAGCTAGCCCAGCATACTGGCACGCTGGACTTTGATTACATTTTTATTTTATTTAATTTTTAATTTTTTATTTATAAAAAGGAAACATTGACAAAGCCATAGGATAAGAAAGGTACAGCTTCACACAATTCCCACCACCAGAATTCTGTATCCCATCCCCTCCCCTGATAACTTTCCTATTCTTTAACCCTCTGGGAGTGTGGACCCAAAGTCATTGTGGGATGCAGAAGGTGGAAGGTCTGGCTTCTGTAATTGCTTCCCCGCTGAACATGGGCATTGACAGGTCGATCCATACTCCCAGCCTGTGAAAGACAAGCATTTTACTTTGTTATCGTATAAATGGTATAGGTGATCTGGGAAACAAAGCATGATACATGTACATATACCCTATCTTGTGGGTCCTGGTCTATATCTATGTTTTGAGGTTTTGTTAAAAAGTGTGTCACCTGAAACAGATTTAAGAAGTCTATGAGCTAGGAAAGGTCTCACCAGAGTAATGAAGCTGAATGGTTAACATTCCACACCTCAAGTCTCTTGACAGTCTGAAGTGAAGCATGCTGAGGTGGTACTCCATGAGTTGATTAGGTTGGGATCAGCAGATGCAGTATCAGTTGGTATGACTTGAGAGAAGCATACAAGAAAGTGAGCCCCACCCATGAAGTTCCAGGACTAGGAGATGTATGGCTTTATGGAGAAAAGAGAAGGTTCCTTCTGTCTTAGGGCTTAAGAAGGGAATAGATAGTGATTGCTATAACCAAATTATTTGGCAACTGGGTTAACTTTGAAAATCTCATTGTTAGGATTTGCTGTATCATACAAGACCTCACCATAATTAATATCTTTTGATGTTATTTATATATAGCTGTATCTTATAAATTAACATCACCAGTTGCTTCTGTTCTCCTTGGTTTAAGCTTTTAGGAGATTTAATATATTTAAAAAAAACAAGTAATTATTAGAAATGAATTAACAATTTGAGCCCACTGTTAAAATTCAGTCTATTAATTTGAAGTCGTAAGTGCTTAGATTGAAGGAACATATATATATATATATATATATATATATATATATATATATATATATATATACTCAGCCTATGGTCTATGCAACAAAAAGTTTGAGACATTCAATTTATTTTCCCCCTCTTATATTAATTAAATAGTTATATGTGAGACTGTAAGTTAATCGCAGTGTATACTAACACCATTCCCACAACCAAAGGCCTGTGTCCCTACCCCCCCCCACCCCTGCTATGAAGCTGAACATCTAACCTTATCCTCCACCCAGAGATTTTTTTGCTTTGATGCCCTACTCCAAACTCAGTCAGATCCTGCTTTGAGTTTCCCTTTCTGTTATTCTTTCTCAACTTCTGTTTATGAGTGGGATCTTCCCATACTCATCTTTGTCTTTCTGACTTAGCTCACTTAATATAATTCCTTCTAGCTCCATACAAGATGAGTCAGAGAAGGTGGGTTCATTGTTCTTAATAGCTGTGTAGTATTCCATTGTGTATATATACCACAACTTTCTCAGCCATTCATCTGGTTTGCTTCCAGGTTTTAGCTATTACGAATTGTGCTGCTATGAATATAGTTGTACACAGATCTTTTTGGTTGGGCATTATGGAATCCTTGGGGTATATCCCCAGGAGAGGAATTACTGTGTCACATGGGAGGTCTATTTCTAGTCTTGTGAGAGTTCTCCAGACTGCTCTCCACAGAGGTTGGACCAATTTACATTCCCACCAACAGTGTAGGAATATTCCTTTGTCCCCATAACCTCTCCAGCATTAGTTGCTGCTGTCCTTTTTCATGTATGCCATTTCACAGGGGTCAGGTGGTATCAATGTTCTTTTTATTTGAATTTCTCTGACAATCAGTGACCTGGAGTAATTTTTCATGTGTTGTTAGCCTTTTGGATCTTGTCTGTAGTCAATATTCTGTTTATATCCTCTGCCCATTTTTGGATGGGGTCATTTGCTTTTTTGTTGCTAAGTTTGCTGAGCTCTTTGTATATTTTGGTGATTAGTCTCTTGTCTGATGTATGGCATGGGAAGATCTTCTCCCATTCTGTGAGGGGTCTTTTTGTTTGTGTGATAGTTTCTTTGGCCGTGCATAAGCTTTTCAATTTGATATAGTGCCATTGATTTGTTTCTGCTTTAGTCTTCCTTGCAATTGAGTTTGTATTAGCAAAGATGTCCTTGAGGTTTAGGGTGGAAAGTGTTCCACCAATGTTTTCCTCTAAGTGTTTAATAGTTTCTGGTCTAACATCCAGGTCCTTGATCCATTTGTAGTGGACTTACGTTTCTAGTGAGATAAAGTGGTTCAGTTTCATCCTTGGGCAAACGCTAGTAGTAGTAGTTTCATCTTTCTGCATGTTTCAACCCAGTTTTCCCAGCACCATTTATTGAAGAGAGTCTCCTTCTTCCATTTAATACTTTGGACCCCCTTATCAAAGATTAGATGTCCATAGGTATAGGGGTTTAGTTCTGTGTTGGTCAGCATTTCTCCTTTGGCTAGTTCTGCTTCTGTTTCTATCTGTGTCATCCAGGTTCCCCTGCATTGCTTAACACTGTGGTCTATTTACATAATCATTGTTTTGTTTGAGACCTGCCCTGGTTTAATCCCCATTGGTTTAATCCCCACTGGTTTGGCTCTTTTTCCACCCCGCCCCCTTATCCTATGTACTTCCTTTCCCACCCTACCACTTCCATCTCAGAAGATATTTAAAGGCAGACCTGCTTCACTGCTTGTGAGGCATCCTTGCTGCAGGTGGGGAATCCCCCTGTTCCGCACCTGCCACCCATGTCTTTCTAAGTGAGAAGTCTATAAGACTCAACATACTTTGAATATGCCCACTTTTCCACTGGGTACAATTGCAGGGTGCACTTTTAGACCTTAGTCTTACGTTTGTTAAAGTTGTGTATGGCTTGGGCATGAATGCACTCCATTAGTCCTCTCTTCTGTTTTGTTTCTAAACAAACTCTGTTTGTTGTTGAAATTCCTCATTACTTTGGCTTGAGTTAACATGGGGGAAGGGAAATGTGCCTCCCCAAGAAGTCCAAGAACATGAGTGACCTCAAGAAGCCTGGAACAGGGTCGAGTCTATTGTCATCAAAATAAGGACAACCACAAGGAAGTCTATTAGCAGCTTGTATGAAAAGCTAGCAAATGGATTCTGCCTGAGAGGCTCCAAAGGAATGTTCCCTGCCAATACAAAGATTTTCAGTCCTCTGAGGTCGTAAGGTTTCTGACATACAAAATGGAAATAACAAAAGTGTGCTATTTTAACTCACTCACTCAGTCAGTGCTTGTTATAGTAACAAGAGAAAATGAGCATGGCAGAAATATTCCAACTTAACTTCACTTCCTTCACGTAATGTTTAATCTTGAGGACTGACAAAGTGGCTCTCTTGGAAAGTACACTGATTTACCATGTGTGTCACCCAGGTTTGAGCCTAGGCCACATTATATTGAAGGAAGCATCAGTGCTGTGGTCACTTTTACTCTCACTCAGTCTCTACATAAAATAATTTTGAATTTTATTTATTTATTTTTAAGTATTTTATTTATTTTATTTTTGAGAGAGATGCAGAGAAAGACAGACAGAAACACCAGAGCACTGCACAGCGCTGGCTTATTGTGGTGCGGGGCATTGAACCTGAGACTTTGGAGAGTCTCTTTGCATAACCATTATGCTATCTACCCCCACCCCGAATTTTAAAAGTGTTATTTCTTTTTAAATTTATTTTCAGAAGAGGGACTGGAACACCATTCATCAGCTTTGGTATATATGGTGTGGGGATCAAGTTAGGGCCCTTAGCCATAAAGTCCTGTGCTTTACCACTGAGTTATTTCCCTATACTCTTTATTTCATCTCAGTGAAAGTCTAGGGTCTGGGAGGTAGAACACCAAATAGAGCACACACTTTACTATGCATGGGGAAAGTGGCTGGAGCCCCATGTACCATAGGAAAGCACTAAGAACAGCATTGGGGCTTAGCTTCATGGATGATAGAACAGAGTTGTGGTGTCTCTGCTTTCTCTGTTTCACCCTTCCTCCATCTCTTGAATTAAAAAAGGAAAAGAAGGGGGAGTAATGTCTGACTGAAGTAGCAGAACTGCTCACCCATAGGTCTATGGTGGGGAAAATAACTCCCAAAATATTCAATGCCAGGTATCAGTCTGTTGGGCTAGCAGGGCATTTAATCCTAAATATTGAGTCTCCTTCCTCTATCACTGACATTCAAGGATCTAACTCTGTGCCAAAAAAAAAAAAAATCCTTTGTCATTATTTTCGACCAAAGACATGCCACATCCCTATCTCCTGTTCTCACATATTTTGGGTATGACAGCTGACTCTTTACAAGACCAGGAAATGTGGGAGATAGTTTCTCCACTCAAGGGACACCTACAGCCTTCCTTCCAGTCTCCAGTTTGTATGCCTATCATTTTAGGGGAGCACTGTGCACTCAAACTAGGGTGGGGCCTCATTCTATTTTCTACACTGTGAAAATATTTTTCTCTCTAGCAGTTTTTGATCCTACCCTGGGAATACATTCTTTTAAAACATATGTCTATGAGAGAAAAAGGTGGTGGGTTATTACAGCACGGCCCAACTTTAGTTTATGGTTAAACTGTGAATTCAACCTTCATTATTTCCTTAGTCTGGGAAATAGTCTCTGCAAATATTTTCCATCTCTCTCTCTCTCCAGATAGGATGTTTAGTTTTCCAGGGCACTTTATTATTGTTGAGCTCAACATGCCCAACTTCACTACTTCATAGAAGATGCGAAGTCTTGTAAATCAGTATTTCCCAGGTAATGTGATTAAAATATATGTACTTTTGATAGAAAAAAGGTATATAAATGTAAATAAATTAGAAACGCCAGAGCTGGGGGTCGGGAAGTGGCACAATGGGTTAAGTGCATGTGGCGCAAAGCGCAGGGACTGGCATGAGGATCCCGGTTCGAGCCCCCGGCTCCCCACTTGCAGGGGAGTCGCTTCACAGGCGGTGAAGCAGGTCTGCAGGTGTCTATCTTTCTCTCCCCCTCTCTGTCTTCCCCTCCTCTCTCCATTTCTCTCTGTCCTATCCAACAACGAACAACATCAACAATGGCAATAATAATAACCACAATGAGGCTATAACAACAAGGGCAACAAAAGGGGGAAAAAATGGCCTCCAGGAGCGGTGGATTCATGGTGCAGGCACCAAGCCCAGCAATAACCCTGGAGGGGGGAAAAAAAAAAACAACAACGCCAGAGCCATTTGATCTAAGTAAACATTTTCGATTTCACTGTTACTTGCATTTCCTTTGTCTTTTTTTTTTTTTTTTTTTTTAGAAAACTGTAGGCTATATTTAAGTTATCCAAGAACTGTAAAAAAAAAAAAAAATTCAGGTAAAATAGTTCTCTTTTCATGTTTTTTTTTTTTCCATCCAGAAGACCTGATATGTCAGTTCTGATATGGTCTCTTGGACTTGGAGGGCTTGAGCAGTTAAAAACAAACAAAACTAATTTAAAAAACATTTGATGTTTAGTGAAAAATAACATGCTTGATGTTAAGAAATGCAAGAATGGGGGTCCGGCGGCAGCGCAGCTGGTTAAGTGCACGTGGCACAAAGCACAAGGATCCGGGTTTGAGCCCCCCGCTGCCCACCTGCAGGGGAGTCGCTTCACAGGCGGTGAAACTGGTCTGCAGGTGTCTATCTTTCTCTCCCCCCTCTGTCTTCCCCTCCTCTCTCCATTTCTCTCTGTCCTAACAACGAACGACATCAACAATAACAACAATAACCACAACAAGGCTACAAGGGCAACAAAAAAGGGGGAAAAAAGGCCTACAGGAGCAGTGGATTCATGGTGCAGGCACTGAGCGCCAGCAGTAACCCTGGAGGCAAAAAAAAAAAAAAAAAAATGCCAAGAAGCACAAGACATATGACATGTGTCTCCTCCAAAGGAGGGAATCTGGGATCAGCTGTGAGCTCAGTTTGCAGGGACCTGCCTTTGCTAGACCTATGACATCAAGTACATCAGCAGCAGTCACAGCTTTGCAACTGAACTTTAGCTCAGCTAATTCTTCAGATGCTATTTCAAAAGCAGAAATCTCACTTTGTTTTCACTGTCAGTGCGGTGAAATTTAGGGAGGTACATTTGGATTTTCTTCTATGTATACATTTTATTTACTTATTGGATAGAGACAGAGAGAAATCCACAGGGATAGTGGAAGATAGTGAGGAAGAGAGACACCTGCAGCCCTCCTTCACCACTTGTTAAGTTTCCCCCCTGCAAGTCGGGCCCAGGGGCTCAAACCTTGGTCTTTCAGCACTGTAACATGTGCGCCACCACCCGACCCCTGGGTTTCTATTTAGAGTGATTTTAATAAGTGTCTAATTTTTTTAAATTAGTTATTTAACAGTGTTTTACAAGATTATGAAATATTAGGGGTGTAATGCCCGGCCACTCCTCACTACCAAAATTCTGTGCCCCCCCCACACTTGTGGTGCTTTCAAAGGCGACTCCTTTATTTTTAAAAGTTTAAAAAAAATTTATTAGTGGCTTAATATTGATTTACAAAATTATAAGATAACAAGAGGTATAATTCCGCACCGTTCCCACCACCAGAGTTGAAAGGCGCTTCCTTTACATCCCTGGGTGAACACACCTGTGACTAGCACCCCAGTTCAAAAGACATTTTCCTTCCTAGTTCCGGGTACAATGAGACTAGCCTGACTGACCAATAGGGGAGCGCCTTTTTCACTAGGGGCGGGACTTGGCGCCGGAGCCTCCCAGACCCGCCCCTTTACATCACGAACGTGCTTGCGTACGTGGCGCTGCGCCGACTATTTTCTCCAGCGTGTGGCGCCCCCCGGCGGCAGCGGGCTATCAATGTGACTGCCGGAACAGAGCGCACAAGCCATGGAGCCGCAAGAAGAGGCGCCAACACCCAGGGAACCCGTCGCGCAGCCGCCTGGGGCCTCCAGGTCCCAGATGCTGACGCAGGCGGAGCAGAGGGAGGGCGGCGAGGTCGACGACGCCAGCGCGGAGGGGCTGTGGGAGCTACCCGTGGAGCTGGTGGAGAGGAGGCCCGAGTGTGGCCGCTGCAGGTGAGCGCGGGGCGGTGGGCGGGGACTGCGGTGCCGGGGGAGACTGCTGCGCCCCCTGGCGGGGAGGCGGCTGCCTGCTGCTTCTGCCCCGGGGCCGCGCTGACAGCTGGCCGCTGGGGAGGCGGGGTCCTGGGTGCACCTTATTATCAGTGTCAGCAACTGGCACCGCTCCTTATCCGGTTCATGACTATTTAACATTCCCAACTGCGAAACTTTTTAGTGACAGGAGTTTTGCTGCCTAGAAACTTTGCAATCCCATGGGGGGGGGGAAGCACAACTATCCCATAGTTAGAGTCCTTAGTTAGCACTTTCACACCGAAATGGCTATTTTAATAGTTAAAGAGTGCATTGAGATCAACTGCTGTTCATCTAGCCAGAGTCAATAGTTAGTGACTGAAATAGAAAGTAAGACCCACGAAAATTCAGAGGTGAGTCCTCTGAAACAACAGTTAGAAAAATTTAATTTATTTTATTGTTATCACATAGAGACAGAGGGAAGTTGAGAGGGAAGGGGGAGACAGAGAGACAGAGAGGGAGAGAATGAGAGAGACACCTGCCGCACTGCTTCACCACTCATGAGGCTTCCCACTTACAGGTGGGGACCAGAGACTTGAACCCAGGTCCTTAGGCATGGTAGTATGTTTGCTCAATAAGGTGCACCAACACCTGGCCTCTGGAATTTTTTTTCTTTTTTTTTCTCCTTTTTCTTTTCTTTCTCTTTCCTCTTCTTTTTCCATTAGTATGGCTTCAGAGCCTCATACATGGGTAATACCAGAAGCACTCAGGCCAACATTTTATTCCATAGAGAGAGAGAGGGAAGAAGAAAGGAGAGAGTCCATAACGTTGCTCCACCATCTATAGAGTGTCCTTTTTGTGTCATGTTTCTCCCATGTAGTGCTGGGATTCAAACCAACCCATTTTACTAGGTGAGTTATCCACTAGACGAGGAAAAATTTTGTACTTATTTTAAAATCCTCCATGACTGTTGCCACAATGACTGTTGTTTCCCCCTTTCTATTATCAAATGTCACAGAATCCTATATTTCTAAAAGTTTTTCAAGACCAAGATGTAAGAATAAAGATGCCAATAATAATAAGAAAAAGACTGCATTGAGAATTCTGAATTAACTATTTTTTTTGTTGGCTTTTCCCTTTCCTGTTCTTTCTTTAAAATACATTCTTTGCGTATTACTAGATAGAGACTGTGAAATGGAGAGGGTAAGGGGAGATAAGGGAAAGAGATACAGAGACACCTGCAGCCCTGCGTCACCACTTTTGAGGCTTTTTCCCTGCAGGTGGGGACCAGGGGCTCAACCTGGCTTCTGGCACCCTGTAATGTGTGCACTTAACCAGGTGCACCACCTCCTGGCCCCTCTTTTTTTCTTTTTTGATAGGACAGAGAGAAATGGAGAGGGAAGGGGGAGTAGGAGGTGGGGGTGAGAGAGAAGAGAAAGGGAAAGAGGTAGATAGATAGATAAATAGAGAGACAGACCTGCAACACTGTTTCACCTCTCCTGAAACTCCCCACCCTGCAGTTGGGGACCCAAGGCTTGAACCCAGGTCATTGCACTTGGTAACACGTGAATTTACTTTTAAATATCTGAATACCTGCTGTATTCCAGGGCAGTGCTCTAAGCCCTAGGAACAGAGGGTTTAGAAAAACAGACTATCTTTGACCTCTTTGGGGCAATCCCCCCCCCCTTTATTATTTATTTCACCATTCCCATCACCAAAGATTTGTATCCCTAGCCCCACACCCGTAATTAACTGATATAGTTCTCCCACAATCTTTTGGGCAATTTATTGGTGTTAACCACTACCAACAGTAGATGGAGAAACTGATGCCTGAATTACCACAAAGGAAGGTAAATATGTTTATTCAGGACAGCAGCTCAGATAACACAGTAGTGAAAGAGGGTCCCAAGAGGATGCCGAAAGAAACATGTTTCAAATATGAATCCAGCAGTAAATTACTGTGTTTGGTCTATCATCTTGTTTCTAGCCTATTCAGAACAGGTAGTTAGAAATGCTACAGAATTTTTTTTTAAATTTAGTCTTCTTTATTTTTAGCTAAGAGTTCTGATTTTTGGGTTTGTGTTCCCTTTGCTCAATAGACTATTATTTTATTTTATTTTTGTAATATAATTTTTATTTATAAAATGGAAATACTTGTTGGGTAGTATGCCAGCTCCCCCGGCTTAAAGCCTCTGTCTCTAATCCTTCTTAACTAAGCACCACCATGCCTGCAGGGCATTGGTTTAATCCCACTTAAAGCTGCGGTCTGTTTACATAAACCACCGTTAACTAAGCACTACCCTGCCTCCAGGGCATTGGTTTAATCCCCACTGGTTCAGGATGTCTTTTTGCCCCCTCTAGTAGTCACCCTGATTTCCACCAGTCTCTTTTCACTCCACCCTCTCTACCTCACATCCTGTTTCCACCCTACTTGGTGAGTATATATACAGCTGCTCTTCTGTTTTAACACACTGGGAATTGCCTTCCTACTCCGAGAGTCCCAGAGTCACCTACGAAGCTAGTCCAGTCCGGCAAATGGCGCCCTGAACAGGGACTGGCAAATACTGACAAGACCATAGGATAAGAGGGGTACATGTCCACATAATTCTCACCACCAGAACTCCGTATCCCCTCCCCTCCCCTGGTAGCTTTCATATTCTTTATCCCTCTGGGAGTATGGACCCAGGGTCATTATGGGGTGTAGAAGGTAGAAGGTCTGGCTTCTGTAATTGCTTCCCAGCTGAACATGGATGTTGGCAGGTGGATCCATGCTCCCAGCCTGTCTCTCTTTCTGTTGTGGGTTAGGGCTCTGGGGAGGTGGGGCTCCAGGACACATTGGTTGTCTGCCCAGGAAAGTCAGGCTGGCATCATGGTAGCATCTGGAACCTGGTGGCTGAAAAAGAGTTAAGATATAAAGCAGAACAAATTGTTGAGTAATCATGAACCTAAAGGCAAGAATATTGCAGATAAAGATTTGGGGTCTCTGTTTTGTAGATAGTTAGTAGGTCTATTTTAGGTCTATTTTAGGTCTATTCCAAGGGGCCCATGACTTTACCTGTGCCTTATATCTAATATGCAGTTGGACCCAGGTTATTGTCTGGGGAGATGGTGTTATACTTGGAAAAAGGACTAGAAAGCTGGATCAGGGAAGATAGTAGCTCCCAAATATGTGAAAAGTATATAAATGTATATAAAAATGTGTTAACTGTAAACCCCATGGGTTTGATCTGGGGCCCATATTCAGCACAAGAGCTTATATAACCTCTGCATCCCTGTAGGTCTGAGCTCGCATTCTGTGATCATGGCTAGGAACATTCCAGGCAGCACTAACTTCAGGAAATAGACTTTATTTTTAAGCAGTTTTAGATTTCCAGTGACATGAAGTGGACAGTACATATATCCCCTGCAGCCATTTTCAAAATCTCCCACCAAAGTGGGACATGTGTCATAATTTGACCCTCCCTTGGCACATCCTCATCACTCAAAGCTAGTGTTTATATTAGGATTCACTTTTGCTACATAATTCAAGTTGGAACAAATTTATAATTACATGTATCCATCATCACAGTTTCACACCGAGTGTTTTTACTGCCTTAAAAATTCTCTTTGATCATCCTTTTCATCCATCCCTGCTCCATTACCTGACCTACTTTTAAAATAAAAATGGCTGGCTGTTTCTTGTTATATTTAGTGTTATAACCCATTATAGAATTTCTGTACTTTGACTTCTTAGGTTTACCTACTTCATAAGAGAGTAAGAAGGAAAGATCTGAACCAGTCTGCCATATGCAATACTGGAGGCTGAGCCTGGGGCCATAGAGATGCAAGCCCTATGCTCTACTCACCGAGTCTTCTCTCGGGCCACTCACTGTTCTTCTTTCTAGTGAAAAATTACATTTTCTAAAAATATTCCACTCCTTTAGGATGGTGGCAGTTTACTTGTTTGACTTGGTTAGATCATAGTTCTAGAAATATGAGGGCCATTTTGTGTTTTGAATAAAATACAAACTACTTGATGACTATATATATGTGTATGTGTATACACACACACACACACACACACACACACACACACACAGTGTTGTTAGGATTTTCTTTCTTGGGTAAATGTTTTTTTTCTAAATATATTTTTTGTCTTTTTTTTTTTTTTTGGTGATTTCATTTTGGTTTACAAAATTACAAGATAACAAGGAACAATTCCACTCCATTCCCACCACCAGAGTTCTTTGCCTCCATTGCCTGCATTGGAAACTGCAGTAGTTATCCCAAGGACACAGATACTGGGTTGACTGTTAATTCTATAATGATCTGTCTGTCGTTCTGTTTATCTTTTGGCCCATTTTTTTTTTTTCCTATGGTCCTTTCTTCTTTTCCTTTCTAAGTTACACCTACACCTATTACTAGTTCCGAATATCCTTCCTTTCCCCCCCTTTCTTCAGGTTCTGATGGGATTTAATTAAAAAAAAATTTTTTTTTTTATTTAAGACAGGATAAATTAACAAAACCATAGGGTAGAAGGGGTATAACTCCACACAATTCGCACCACCCAATCTCCATATCCCATCCCCTCCCCTGATAGCTTTCCCATTCTCTATCCCTCTGGGAGCATGCACCCAGGGTCATGGGTTGCAGAAGGTGGGAGGTCTGGCTTCTGTAATTTCTTCCCCGCTGAATATGGACGTTGACTGGTCGGTCCATACTCCCAGTCTGCCTCTGTCTTTCCCTAGTAGGGTGGGTCTCTGGGGAAGCGGAGCTTCAGGGCACATTGGTGGGGTCTTCAGTCCAGGGAAGCCTGGCCGGCATCCTGATGGCATCTGGAACCTGGTGGCTGAAAAGAGAGTTAACATACAAAGCCAAACAAATTGTTGAGCAATCATGGACTCAAAGGTTGGAATAGTGGAGAGGAAGTGTTGGGGGGTACTCACTGCAACTTTAGTGTACTTCTGCTTTCAGGTATATATTTTGCACTTGTTTATGGATACTTGTGAACATATGCTCTCTCTCACAGAAACTGGTATATATCTAGGTTTTGGGACTTTGTTAGAAAGTGATCCACCTAGGATGGAATTAGAGAATTCTATGAAAGGAAAGGTCTCACCCGAGTAATGAAGCTGAAGGGTTGTCATTCCACACCTGAAGTCTCTGGACACAGTCTGAGCTGAAGCATGTTAAGGTGGCAGTCTTTGCGTTGATTAGGTTGCGATCGGCTGATGCAATATTATTTGCTATGAATTGGGAGAGGCATGAGGAAAAGTGGACCCTATCCTAAGGTTCCAGGACTGGGGAAAATATAGGCTCTATAGTAGAGATGTGAGGTTCCTGTTGTCTTAGGGTTCAAAAAGACAATGGATAGTTAATGTTATTATCACATTATTTGGTAATTGGGGTAATTTTGAAAAGTCCTTTTGTTAGGGTTTGTTGTATAGTACCCAGTATCTTGTAAATAGCTATGCCACTGGTTGCCTCTGATCTACTTGGTCTAGGCTTTTGAGAGAGTCCGCATATCAAATACACAGCCTATATATTAAGAAGACTCAGTCTGTGTTTTAAAAACTTTGAGACATACAATTAATTTTTCCCCTCTTATATTAATTAACTAGTGATTTATATGACTACATTTTACTAGGAGTGTACATAAACACCATTTCCACTACCAAAAGACTGTGTCCCATCCTACCCACCCCCCCTACACCCTCCCACTGGTCCAGGAAGCCACATGTCTACCCCTCACCACAGGGTTTTTACTTTGGTGCCCTACTTTCAATTTAGTCAGATCCTGCTTTTAGTTTCCCTTTCAGATCTTCTTTCTCAACTTCTGTTGATGAGTGGGATCATTCCATACTCATCTTTATCTTTCTGACTTAGCTCACTTAACATAATTCCTTCTACCTCTGTCCAAGATGGGTCAGAGAAGGTGGGCTCATTGTTATTGATAGCTGTATAATATTCCATTGTGTATATATACCACAGCTTTCTCAGCCACTTATCTATTGTTGGGCATCTGGGTTGCTTCCAGGTTTTAGCTATTACGAATTATGCTGCTATGAACATAGGAGTACACACCTCTTGTTGGTTGGGTGTTATGGAGTCCTTGGGGTATAATCCCAGGAGAGGAATTACTGGATCATATGGAAGGTCCATGTCTAGCCTTGTGAGAGTTCTCCAGACTGCTGTCCACAGAGGCTGTACCAATTTACATTCCCACCAGCAATGCAAAAGGGTTCCTCTGTCCCCACAGCCTCTCCAGCATTTGTTGCTGCTGTCCTTTTTGATGTATGTCATTCTTACAGGAGTGAGGTGGTATCTTACTGTTGTCTTAATTTTCATTTCTCAGACAATCAGTGACCTAGAACAGTTTTTCATATGTTTGTTAGCCTTTTGGATCTCCTCTGAGGTGAATGTTTTGTTCATATCCTCTGCCCATTTTTGGATGGGGTCATTTGCCTTTTAGGTGCTAAGTTTGCTGAGCTCTTTATATATTTTGATGATTAGTCTCTTGTCTGATGTATGGCATGTGAAGATCTTCTCCCATTCTGTGAGTGGTCTCTTTGTTTCTTTAATAGTTTCTTTGGATGTGCAGAAGCTTTTCACTTTGATGTAGTCCCATTGGTTTGTTTCTGCTTTAGTCTTTCTTGCAATTGGGTTTATTTCATCAAAGATGTCCTTGAGGTGTAGGTGGGAAACTGTTTTACCAATGTTTTCCTCTAAGTATTTGATTGTTTCTAGTCTAACATCCAGGTCTTTGACCCATTTGGAGTTGATTTTTGTTTCTGGCAAGATAAAGTGGTTCAGTTTCATTCTTCTGCATGTTTCTACCCACTTTTCCCAGCACCATTTATTAAAGAGAGCCTCCTTCCATTTAATGCTTTGGGCCCCCTTATCAAAGATTAGATGTCCATAGGTGTGGGGATTTATTTCTGGGCTTTCAGTTCTGTTCCATTGGTCTGTGTGCCTATTTTTGTTCCAGTACCATGCTGTTTTGATGATGATGGCTTTATAATATAGTTTGAGATCTGGTAGTGTGATGCCTCCATTTCTGTTTCTTTTCCTCTAGATGGTTTTGGCAACTCTAGGTGTTTTCAGGTTCCAGATAAATGATTGTAGTGTTTGTTCTATTCTCTTAAAGAAGCTTGGTGGAACTTTGATGGGTATCACATTAAATTTGTATATGGTTCTGGGGAGAATATTCATTTTGATGATATTTATTCTTCTAATCCATGAGCATGGCATGTCTTTCCATTTCTTGGTATCAGTTTCTATTTCCTTGAATAGTTACTCATAGTTTTCAGTATACAAGTATTTCAATTCTTTGGTCAGCTTTACTCTTAGGTATTTTATTGATTTTGCTGCAACAGTGAATGGGAGTGATTTCTGGATGTCTTCTTCAGATTTAGTGTTAGCATAAAGAAATGCCACTGATTTTTGTACATTGGTTTTGTAGCCTGACACCTTGCTATATTGCCTAATAATTTCCAGTAGTTTTCTGCTGGATTCTTTAGGTTTTTCTATGTATACTATCATATTATCTGCAAATAGTGAGAGCTTGACTTCTTCCCTTCCAATCTGTATTCCTTTGATTTCTTTCTCTTGCCTGATTGCTATGGCAAGAATTTCCAATACTATGTTGAAGAGTAATGGTGATAGTGGACATCCCTGTCTACTTCCCGATTTGAGGGGGAATGCTTTCAGCTTCTATCCATTGAGTATGATGTTTGCTGTAAGTTTTCTATATATGGATTCCACTGTCTTGAGGAATTTCCCATCTATTCCCATTTTTTGTAGGGTTTTGAGCATGAATGGGTGTTGGATTTTGTCAAAGGCTTTCTCTGCATCTATTGAGATAATCATGTGGTTTTTGGCTTTGCTCTTATTGATGTAGTGAATGACATGGATTGACTTACGTATGTTGAACCAGCCTTGCATTCCTGGGATAAATCCCACTTGGTCGTGATGAACAATCTTTTTGATATGCTGCTGTATCCAATTGGCCAAGATCTTGTTTGATATTTTGGTATCTATGTTCATCAGAGATATTGGTCTGTAGTTTTCCTTTTTTGGTGTGTCCCTATCTGCTTTGGGTATCAGGGTGATTTTTGCTTCATAGAAGGTGGAAGGGAGTGTTCCTGTTTCTTCGATCTTATGGAAAAGCTTTAGAAGTATGGGTACTGTTTCCTGAAGGTTTTGTAGAATTCGTTTGTGAAGCCATCTGGTCCAGGACTTTTGTTGTTGGAGAGATTCTTAATAATGGTTTCAATTTCTTTGTCTGTGATTGGTGCATTTAGGTTTTGTAGTTCTTCTTGGTTCAGTTTTGGAAGGGCATATGCTTCTAGGAATTCTTTCATTTCTTCAACATTTTCTAGCCTGGCGGCATATAGTTCTTCATAGAAGTTTCGCATGATTCTCTGGATTTGTGGTGTCAGTTGTGATATCTCCTCTATCGTTTACAATTATATGAATTTGAGTCTTCTCCCTTTTTTGTTTAGTGAGTCTGGCTAGGGGTTTGTCAGTTTTGTTTAGTCTTTCAAAGAACCAAGATTTGGCTTCATTGATCTTCTGTATGGTTCTATAATTTTTGTTGTTGTTTATTTCTGCTCTTATTTTAATGATTTCTGTCCTTCTGTTTGCTTTAGGGTTCCTTTGTTCCTCTTCCTCTAAGTCCTTGAGGTGTGCAGTAAGGTCATTTATTTGAGCTTTTTCTTGTTGTTTAATATGTGATTGTATGGCTGTGAGTTTCCTTCTCAGTACTGCTTTATCTGTGTCCCAAATATTTTGATAGGTTGTGTCTTCATTTTCATTTGTCTCCATGAACATTTGAATTTCTTGCTTGAGTGACTCTCTGACCCAGTGGTTCTTAAGCAGTATGTTGTTTAGTTCCCAAATTCTTTGTCTTTTAATAATTTTCTGTTTGTTGTTAAATGTTAGTTTTACTCCACTGTGGTCTGATAAGATACTTGGGATGATTTCAATGCTCTTGAATTTATTGATGCTGTCTTTGTGGCCTAACATGTGGTCTATCCTTGAGTATGCGTTGTGTGGATTTGAGAAGAATGTGTATTCCAGTTTTTTGGGGTGAAGAACTCTGAAAATGTCCAGGAGGTCTAGTCTGACCATCTCTTCATTTAATTCTCTTGTTTCTTTGTTGATTCTCTGCTTTGCTCATCTGTCTAAGTGTGAGAGTGTGGTGTTAAAATATCCCAGTATTATTGTATTACTATTGATGTACTTTTGAAGTTCTTTCAGTCGGTGTTTGATGTATTTAGATGGTCCCTCATTGGGTGCATAGATGTTAATAATTGTTAAGTCTTTTTGGCTGATTGATCCTCTAATCATTATGAAATGTCCTTGCCTATCTTTTATTCCTTTATTTAATTTAAAATCTATTGTGTCAGAGATGAGAATGGCTGTTCCAGCTTTTTTTGTGGTCCATTAGCCTGTATGATAGTTTTCCATCCTTTCACTTTGAGTCTGTGTTTATCTTGTTGTGTCAGATGGGATTCTTGCAAGCAGCATATGGTTGGGTTATGTTTTCTGATCCATCCTCCCACTCTATGTCTTTTGATGGGTGAGTTTAAGCCATTGACATTTATTGATATTATGGATTTAATGTATTGTAGTGCCATTGTTCAATGAATTTTTATTTTCTCTGATATATGGCAAGTATTATAGTGAAGTTCTTGTTTATAAGAGGTCTTTTAGAACCTCTTTCAGGGCCAGTTTGGTGATGGTTACTTCCTTTAACTGTTGTTTGTCTAAGAAGGTTTTGATCCCTCCATCTAGTTTGAATTAAAGTCCAGCAGGATCTATTATCCTTGGTTGAAACCTTTTTTCATTCAGGGCTTGATAGATATCTTGCCATTCTCTTCTGGCTTTTAGAGTTTGAGTGGTGAAGTCTGCAGATAATCCTATGGGTTTTCCCTTGTATGTGACTTTTTGTTTTTCTCTTGCAGCCTTTAGGATCCTTTCTTTATCCTTACTTCTTCTCATTTTGACTTTGATGTGTCTTGGTTTCATTTCCAGGCATTCTGATAGGTGTGTGATTCCAACCCACAGGGCTGAGGTGGCTTCCCTGGTGCAGTGAGTGCATTGCCATACATGAGTGAGGACTTGGGTTTCTTCTCAGACCACCGCATGGAAGTACCATGCAAAGTGGGGATGTGGGGCAGCTTCAAGAATGGTAGAGTGGTTCTGTGAGGCCTCTCCTACTACCTCTTTTTATTATTATCATTGTTGTTGTTGTTATTGTTATTTTTGCCTCCAGGGTTATTACTGGAGCCCAATACCAGCTCTACAAATCCACTGCCCCGTGGCCTTTTTTTTTTTTTGGATAGGACAGAGAAATTGAGAGGGGAGGGGAAGATAGAGAAGGGTAAAGAAATGCAGACATCTGAAGACCTTTTTCACAGCTTCTGAAGTGACCCCCCTGCAAATTGGGAGCCCGGGGCTCGTACCAGGATTCTTGCATACCTTTGTGCTTCTTACTATGTGCACTTAGCTCAGTGCATTGCCCAGATCTCTTTCTCTTTTTATTAATTTTTATTAGAGAGTTAATATCGATTTTCAAAGTTGTAAGATACTAGGGGTGTAATTCCACATAGTGTCCAACACCTGAGCTTTGTGTTCCATCCTCTCCATGGGAAACTACAGTAGGTCTCTCACAGTTACTGATATGGGCTGAGTCTACAAATATCTGTATCTGTATTTATCTATTCCCCAGTTTTTTTTTTAATTTAAAAAAAGGAGACATAAACAAAACCATAGGATAAGAGAGGTACAACTCCACACAATTCCCACCACCAGAACTCTGTATCCCATCCCCTTCCCTGATAGCTTTGCTATTCTTTATCCTTCTGCGAGTATGGACCCAAGGTCGTTGTGGGGTGCAGAAGGTTGAAGGTCTGGCTTCTGTAATTGCTTCCCCGCTGAACATGGGCGTTGACTGGTCGATCCATACCCCCAGTCTGCCTCTCTCTTTCCCCAGTAGGGTGGGGCTCTGGGGCTATTCCCCATTTTCAACAGTCGTTCCTTTTTGTCAAGTTTACCCCTACACCTGCTACTGCTTCAGCGTGTTCTTTCTTTCTTTCTTTCTTTCTTTCTTTCTTTCTTTCTTTCTTTCTCTCTTTCTCTCTTTCTTTCTTTCTTTTTTTTCTCAGTGCCAGACTTCCTCTGGTGTTTTCTAGATTCGCTTCCCTTTCCGTGATAGTATAAAATCAAAATTCTTGGTGATCAGTAATTCAGGTCCTGGTGGAACAGGGGTATGACTCTCTGGTTTACCTCTTAAATCATTTATTCCTCTGAGAGTATGGACAAGAATTCTTTTTGGGGTGCAGAAGGGGGAGTTCTGGCTGCTGTAATAGCTTCTCCACTGGACATGTGTATTGGCATGTTGATCCATACCCCCAGCCTGTTTCTATATTTCCCTAGAGAGGTAGGGCTCTTACTTTCTCTTCCTCTTTCTTTCTTTCTTCCTTTCTTCCTTCCTTCCTTCCTTTCTCTTTCATTTATTTATTTATTTATTATTGCATAGAGACAGAGAGGAATTGAGAGGGGATCGGGAGACATAATGGGAGAGAGACAGAGAGACACCAACCCTGCTTCACTGCTCTTGAAGCTTTCCCCTGTAGGTGGGGACCAGAGGCTTGAACCTGTAGCCTTATGCACTGCAGTGTGTGCACTTAACCAGGTGCGCCACCACCTAGCCCCTCTCTTTCTCTTTCATCTCCCTTCCACCACCTACCCCCCTCTCTTTCATCTTCCTTCCTTCCTTCCTCCCTTCCTTCCTTCCTTCCTTCCTTCCTTCCTTCCTTCCTTCCTTCCTTCCTTTCTCTGTCATGAAAATGGAAACAGTGAGTTCACCAGGGTCAGTGGACTGGCATAGGCAGTGAAATCCCAGAGAAGCCATGGTGTCAATAAGGGGGGGGGGGAGAGGGAGAGAGAGAGAGAGAGAAACTTTCAAAGGTGAATAAAGTAAAGGCTTCAACTCTTTAGAACCTTACCATGTAGTGAAAAATGGGAAGCTAGTTGAGTAGGAAACACTTGTGTTAAAAATCTGATGATTTAGAACTTTTTTCAAATTGTTAGGAATGAGCAAGGTGTATGGTGTGGGCATGAGTGCACACATGCACATAGTACATGTTTATATAAATATGTATACACAGATGTTTTTAATACAGAATATATATATTTACTGTGCGTTATGGTCCAAATAGTTTAAAAACATTGCATTTTTGAGGCCATGAAGGAAATCTTTTGCATTTTCAAAGTAGACATACTTGCAAAGCAGTTTTGTTCAGATTACAAAATGTTCTGCTACTTAAAGAAATCTGATTACTGAGCTAGGGAGATCGATGAAGATTAGAGCACAGGACTTTCATGTCTGAGACCCAGAACACCCAGGAGCAGTGCCTGGCGCTGCCACATACCAGAGCTGAGTAGTAGTAGGCTCTCTTTCTCATAAAACAAAATAGAAAGAAACAGGCAAACAGAAAAATTGGTAAATCAATCTTTAAAAATATTTGAGGGCCAACAATATATATCTCTCACCTGGTAGCCCGGCTGTTTTACCATGTGTATGCCCTAGGCTTCAGTCTGACTCCCACTACACTGGAGGAAACCAGCATCGGTGCTATGGTTTCTTTCCCTCTTTCCCACTGTTTCTCAATCTCTTCTCTTCTCTCCTCTCCTCTCCTCTCCTCTCCTCTCCTCTCCTCTCCTCTTCTCTTCTCTTCTCTTTCTTTTTGCCTCTTAGCATTATCTCTGGCACTCCATGCCTGAGCTACAAATTCATCACTCCTGGTGGCCATATTTTTTTTTTGCTTTTTTTTTTTGGTTATTGGATAGAACAGAGGAAAATTGAGAGAGGAGAGAGGAGGGGGAGAGGCAGAGAGGAAGAGAGATACCTGCAGACCTGCTTCACCACTTGTGAAGTGTCCCTGCTGCAGGCAGGGAGCAGGGGAGGTGGAGGGGAGCAAACCCACGCCCTTGCACTGGCCCTTGAGCTGATCCTTGCACTTAGTACTATGTGGGCTTAACCGGCTGCACCATCACCTGGCCCCAGCTCCATGTCTTTCTCTATCTGAATTAGCTCAGAGTAGTAAAGCTCTAGAGATGACAAAAAAAAAAAAAGTTGTTGTTGTTAAGATTTGAGTGCTGGGGAGATAGATCAACATCTTAAAGCACAGTACCTGTGTTGCCCCAGGTTCCCAGGTTCAGTCCCTTGTACTATCACAAATCAGACCTGAGTGGCACTCTGGTATGTCACCCTCCCCAGTATATCTTTAAAAAATATTTTGAAGGCTGGAAGATAGTTCACATGCTAGGTATGTGCTGTGTCATGTGCTCGACCTGGGTTTGGGCCCTAGTATCACCGAAGAGTACTACATAGTCACTAAACTGGGTATTATTACATTGCCTGGATTTATACATCTCTTAATTGCAAGTTTCTTCTTTTTAAAATTTTTATGGTATTTATTGATTATTGGATAGAGACAGCCAGAAAATAGAGAGGGAAGGGAGAGATAGGGAGAGAAACAGACACATGCAGCGCTGTTTCTCCACTCACAAAGCTTTCCCCCTGCAGGTGGGGGCACCGGGGACTTGAACTCAGGTCCTTGCACACTGTAACGTGGGCTCAGCCAGGTGCACCACCACGTATCCCCCCCCCGTTGCATGTTTCCACCCTTTAGTAATATCTTAATATCTTTAGTAATATCATGTCTTAATCTTTTCCTTGTTCTTTAAATTAAAAATAAAAAAAAATTTAAAGGTGAATGTTTTTTATTTTTCATTTAAACCCTAAAGAAAAATAGGTGTATGGCTATAAAAATCATAATCAAGGGAAGAAAATTATAGATATTTAAGAAGAACACAGGAGTCCCCAGACTGATTGCAGGGTGCTTTGTTTGTAATTATATTTTACTAGTTTTAAAACTGCTTGCTGGTCATTGCTTATAGTTAAAAAGTTAATATGTTTTATATATATATATATATGGGCTTCTGTGAGAACAGGAAAATTTGTGAGCTTGAAGACTACCTTCCTGAGCAAAGGTGGACTGAGCTGAGTATTCATTCACACTGCTCTTCCATTGAGTTGATTTGTTCTTGTCACAAAAGCTGCAAGTTATTCCTGCTTCACTGCTTAGGTGCCAGTTTATGGTAGGTGTTTTTTTTTTTTTTTTTAAATAGTGATATAATAAGGATTAACAAGATAGTAGGATTAACAGGAACAAGGTTGTAGGACAACAGGGGTACGATTCCATGTAATTCCCATCACTAGAGTTCTGTATCCCATCTCCTCTATTAGAAGGTTCCCTGTTCTTTATCCCTCTAGGAGTATGGACCAAAATTCTTTATGGGGTGCAGGAGGTGTAAGGTCTGCCTTTTGTAATTGCTTCTGTGCTCAATATGGGCTTTGGCAGGTCTATCCATACCGCTAGCCCGTTTCTGTTTTTCCCTAGTGGGATAGGGCTCTGGGGAGTTGAGGTTCCAGGACATATTGGTGAGGTTGTCTACTCAGGGAAGTCACCACTTGGTGACTGAAAGGCAGTAAGATATAAAGCAGGACAAATAGTTTAATAAACAGGAACCTAAAGGTAAGAACAGAGCCAATGAAAATAAGGGTTTTCATGTGGGAAGAATCTAGGAAGTCTTTTAGGTATATTATAAGGGGCCCATAACTGAGCACTAAGGTCAGTTATTTTGCAAGTTGTGTTGGCAAAAGTAAAAACAAAAGGGGGGGGGAATTCCCAGAGCAATTAGTTTAGAATAATTATAGACTTTTGAATTGTCAACATTTACAATTAGAAAAAAAAATAGCAAAAACCTTTGGTAAATTTGGAATCAACTAGATTGTTAATGACATTTTTCAGGGTAAAATTTAGGTGTTCTACAAATGTAATTCTTTGTGCATATCAGAAATATCTTCTCAAGAGAAAATTATTAATTCATTCTATCTTGTTGATATAGAAAATATGTTTTCCTTTGAATGTTTAGTCTTTGAAGAAATTTATTCAAAATATATGTAGAAAACTAACTGATTTACAAATTACTTTGCAAGCAAATTGCATGTTCAAAGTTGAGCAAAGATGATATATGTCGAGAGGGAATTTTTTTCCTTAGTCTTAATTAAATCTCCAAAGAGGAGTGACCAACTTTAAAATTCACATTAGAGCTTTCTAAATGTTTGATTTACTTCCCCAAGAAAAATAATTATATCATTTCCCTCTGATAGATAAAAGTCTCTTTCAAAGAACATCAAAGCACACTAATTTCTCAAGTTCATTTGTCCAAAATTAATAATTCATAGTCCTTTTAATGCTTACACAGCTAGAGAATATTTTCAGAAATGTTCTAAAATTTGGTACTGTTTGAAAAAGAGTTCACAGGTTACAAACTGCTTTTCATGTACAGCTTCATTTGCTACTAAGACAACCTGGTGATTTATATAGCTATTTCCTTTTCCTGTGTTTTCAAGGTCAGGTTACTGGTAAGAGGAAATGTTGTTTTAGCTTTAATTTTTTTATAATTATGAATTTGCTGATATGAATATGTTTTCCTAGGCATTTCTTGACTTTCTTCTGTCTTCTGTCCTAGAGAATCTTTCCCTTATCTTTTTCCTTTTTTTTTTTTTTTTTTTTAACCAGAGCATTGCTCAGCTCTAGCTTGTGGTTGTGTGGGAGATTGAATTTGGGATTTTGGAGCCTCAGGCATGAGAATCTCTGCATAACCATTATGCGATCTCTCCCACCCCCCCCCTTTTTTTTCTTTCTGTTCATGGCTATTTTTAATAACTTTGGGGGGCACATTCAAGTTTTTGTCTTTTTTAAAGATATTTATTCCCTTTAGTTGCTCCTGTTTTATTGTTGTAGTTATTATTATTGTCGTCGTTGTTAGATAGGATAGAGAGAAACGGAGAGAGGAAGGGAAGACAGAGGGGGAAAGAAAGACAGACACCTGCAGACCTGCTTCACTGCCTGTGAAACGACGCCCCTGCATGTGGGGAGCCAGGGGCTCAAATCGGGATCTTTATGCTGGTCATTGAGCTTTGAGCCACATGCGCTTAACCCGCTGTGCTACCGCCAAGTTTTTGTCTTTTTTTAAATTTATTTATTTATTTATTTATTTTTTCCCTCAGAAAGATAAATGATGATATAAAATCAAGTAGTAGAAATGTAGCGGAAGGTCTACAAAATGTGTAGAAATTATCTAGGATGAAAGTAGCACCTTTTAGAGGGAGAGAAAGGGAAGTGGACTTTTTTTTTTTTTTTTTTTTGTTAATTAGTACATTTCTTTCTTTCTTTTTTTTTTTTTAATTTAAGAAAGGATTAATTAACAAAAACATAGGGTAGGAGGGGTACAACTCCACACAATTCCCACCGCCCAATCTCCATATCCCACCCCCTCCCCCGATAGCTTTCCCATTCTCTATCCCTCTGGGAGCATGGACCCAGGGTCATTGAGGGTTGCAGAAGGTAGAAGGTCTGGCTTCTGTAATTGCTTCCTCGCTGAATATGGGCGTTGACTGGTCGGTCCATACTCCCAGTTTGCCTCTCTCTTTCCCTAGTAGGATGGGTCTCTGGGGAAGCTGAGCTCCAGGACACATTGGTGGTGTCTTCAATCCAGGGAAGTCTGGCCGGCATCCTGATGACACCTGGAACCTGGTGACTGAAAAGAGAGTTAACATACAAAGCCAAACAAATTGTTGAGCAATCATGGACCCAAAGCTTGGAAAAGTGGAGAGGAAGTATTAGGGAGGTACTCACTGCAAACTCTAGTATACTTCTGCTTTCTTACTTTGGTGCCATACTCCAAACTCAGTCAATTTCTGCTTTGCGTTTCTACTTCTTTTTTTTTTTTTTTTACATGCATAACATTCCCCAGATTCCTATTTAGCAATACAACCCCCACTATTTCATTCATCATTTTTCATGGACCTGTATTCTCCCCACCCACCCACCCACCCCAGAGTCTTTTACTTTGGTGTAATACTCCAATTCCATTTCAGGTTCGACTTGTGTTTTCTTTTCTAATCTTGTTTTTCAACTTCGGCCTGAGAGTGAGATCATCCCATATTCATCCTTCTGTTTCTGACTTATTTCACTCAACATGATTTTTTCAAGGTCCATCCAAGATCGGCTGAAAACGGTGAAGTCACCATTTTTTACAGCTGAGTAGTATTCCATTGTGTATATATACCACAACTTGCTCAGCCACTCATCTGTTGTTGGACACCTGGGTTGATTCCAGGTTTTGACTATTACAAATTGTGCTGCCAAGAACATATGTGTACACAGATCTTTTTGGATGGATGTGTTGGGTTCCTTAGGATATATCCCCAGGAGGGGAATTGCAGGGTCATAGGGTAGGTCCATTTCTACAAGTTTTTGTCTTTGAGATAAAGCTTCTACACTCTGAATTCTCTTTACCTGCCTGTAGTCAGCTTCTTATCCACTCAGCTCTTCATTTTTTAGTCTGAAAGTCAGATTTGAAGATATTATTGCTAGTCACTTATTTTTGTGTTCTCTGCTGAGATTTTTGTTTATTTTTGACTGTTGGAAGTTTAGTAGAACTGTTGTGAGAAAAGGAGCAGTGAAAGGGAGTCGGGCTGTAGCACAGCGGGTTGAGCGCAAGGACCGCGAAGGATCCTGGTTCGAGCCCCTGGCTCCCCACCTGCAGGGGCGTCGCTTCTCAAGCGGTGAAGCAGGTCTAGAGGTGTATATCTTTCTCTCCCCCTCACCCTCTTCCCCCTCCTCTCTCCATTTCTCTCTGTCCTATTCAACAATAGTGATTACAACAATAAAAAAAACAAGGGCAACAAAAGGGAATAAATAAATTTAAAAAAAGGAGCAGTGAAGTAAGTAGAGATATGAGTATGGGATTGTGAACAGTTTATTTCTTGTGTTATAATACAATACTATTGCTATTTATCTTGTTATTTTTTTTTAAAGAATTTAATTATTTATTCATGAGAAAGATAGGAGAGAAAGAAAGAACCAAACATCATTCTGGTACATATGCTGCCATGGATTGAACTCAGGGCTTCATGGTGCTTTATCCAGTCCAGTGCTTTATCCAGTGTGCCACCAACTGGACCACTTGCTATTTATTTGTTATTCATACAGTCCCTCTTTGGTATTGGTTACTCAAATTAGCCTCTGGACTCTTACAACATGCTAATACTTTATTGAGAAATTTCTGTTTTTGTTGTTTGTTTATTTTTGGTAGAGGCAGAAAGGCAGAGAGATAGTAAAAGAGAGAGCACAACATCAAAGCTTCTTTCAGTGTGGTGGGAGGACGGGTCACACACATTGCAAAGCAGTGCTATCTCCAAGTGAGCTACAGTTTGCAGGCTTGGACTTTCTTACTTTCTAGCACCATAAGTTGTTCAGACTGATCTTGGATCTTCAAGATAAAAGCAAAATCCATCACTTCTCCAAGAGGTTTTGGCTTATTGCAGAATGGTCTTAGATACCAGGATCTGGATTCCAGGTGTGCTTATTACTTTTTGGAGGCTCTTACGTGGTCAGAGCTAGAATATAAGCATATTGCAGGGGTAGATAGCATAATGGTTATGCAAAGAGACTCTCATGCCTGAGGCTCCAAAGTCCCAGGTTCAATCCCCTGTACCACCATAAACCAGAGCTGAGCAGTGCTCTGGTAAAAAAAAAAAAAAATATATATATATATATATATATGCATATGTACGTATACACACACAACATACCAACTCACGGCTGCATCTACATTTCTGAATCTATGTGTATCACATATGGTTATGCCTCTGTGTGCATATACAGGGAAATGCATATGTCTGTCTGTCTGTCTATTTTTTTTTTTCTACAGGGTTATTGCTGGGGTACCTGCACTACGAATCCACTGCTCCTGGAGGTCATTTTTTTCCCATTGTTGTTGCTGTTGTTGTTGGATAGGACAGAGAGAAATGGAGAGGAGGGGAAGACAGAGATAGGGAAAGAAAGATAGACACCTGCAGACCTGCTGCACCCCTTGTGAAGTGACTCCCCTGCAGGTGGGGAGCTGAGGGCTTGAACTGGGAGCCTTGTGTGGTCCTTCTGCTTTGCAGTATGTGCACTTAACCTGATGTGCCACTGCCTGGCCCCCAAAACCCATATATTGTATAAGTTCCATTCAACAGGGAGCAAGAGGGAGAGGACATGCAAAGAATTTCTTTACCATTCATGAAACCTGTCCCCCCCCAACCCCTTTTTTTGTCCTTAGTGCAATCTACCCATGTTATTCCCATGCAGTACCAGGGATCAAACCTTGGGCCTCACCCATGGAAGGTATGTGCCCTACTGAATCTTTATAGTTCTGTACTGACTGAAGTTCTTTCCAGCCTGTGTTTTCATTATCTATTTAATTCACTTTCAACATAATTTGCTAGATTAAAAAAAAATTATTTATTTCCTTTTTGTTGCCCTTGTTGTTTTATTGTTGTTGTAATTGATGTCGTTATTGGATAGGACAGAGAGAAATGGAGAGAGGAGGGGAAGACAGAGGAGAGAAAGAGAGACACCTGCGGACCTGCTTTGGGGAGTGGCGGGGCTCAAACCGGGATCCTTAAGCAAGTCCTTGTGCTTTGCGCCACATGCGCTTAACCCATTGCACTACCGCCCGATTTCCAGTTTGCTAGATTTTTAACATTTGGTCTGCTCATAATCATTTTCTGGAAACCTTCTAAACTTAGATTTTAGGTGAAAAATGCAGCTCAGACTCCAGTATGGCATCCAAAGTCTTGGAGGTCAGACCTTAGACTGATCTGTATTATTTGTGGTTTCCTTTACAGCACCCCCCCACCCCCCAGCTATACTGACTGCTTCCCTGAACCGGGTGTTTTACATTTTGCTTTATAGCTTCATTTTGCAATTCCATTATCTCTGTTGTGTGAAGCCCCGAGCTATTTCAAGATCCAGCTCAAACACCAGGTATGGTGTGGATGAGGAGCTATTTCTCATCCTTCCTACTGTCTTGTAAATTTGTATTGTTTTTTCTAGTTTTTGTCTTTGTCTCCCCGCCCCCCACGTGGCACTCTGAGCTTTCTGTGGTGGAACTCTTTTATGTTTTCTTGTCTCAGTAAGCACATATCCTTGGTAGTCATATACCGGTGAGTTTTATGCAATTTTTAAATTTTACCTTTTTTTTATTTTTCTGATTCTATCTTGTGTTTCTCACTCTCCTCTTCCTCCTTCCCCTCCGCCTCTTCTTTCTTCTTATACCTGACCCATATTCTCTACACTCCTGAAAGTGGTTGAGATGAGTGAATACGTGGGTAAGGTAAAATAACAAGTTTTGGTGGGAGAGGATTGCTACTTACACTTGAAGTAGATATGCTAAATGTAATCTATCTTCTATTTATGAGATCGAAATTTATTAGTAATGGAAAGTTTTCTCCCTTCATTGCTTTTATTGACTGTAACTCCAGAAACTTAAAAAAACAAAACCAAAAAACCCTAGAATTGGTAACAGATTAAATTTCTTTAAAATGACAGCAGAGGGCACTATGGTATTTAATTTCATGAAGCTTTTAAAATGAGAAAGCTGTAGCATTTTTAGGTGTATCTATCTGTTCATCTAATCTACTGAAAATCTTTGATATGTTTTTGTGTGTGTTCAGTACAGTTTTTGTTGATTGGGAAATTTAAAGTGCATTGTTATTTTGGGCTTCACATTTGCTTTTGTTTGATAGGTAAAATAATTTCTTTTAAAATAACAGTTTTTGTAACCTATTCACTAATCTTTAAAGTTTGCCTAGGTGAAATTATCTTGATTCAAATCAACACATCTGAAGCCAGCTCATCTTGAATATTATATAAGAAATTAAATCAAACTTGTGAAAGCTTTTTTTTTTTTAGGCCCTGGCATCACTAGTTATATGTCAGATATAATTTTATTTGCCTACAGGCTGTCAGATATAGTATGCCCAAAGTAACAGATTACCTGTGTATTACACATTCATTTCAGAAGCCAGTCAATCTTAGCCTGACAGGAATCTCACATATTTATTCTTCTGTTTTTAATGAGAAAAGAAAAAAATTTCATAAAGTTCCTTCTAGGAAATTTATTGAAAGTTCTATTTGTATTTTAATATTATAATTAATATTCATAAGACTGTATATTGAAGAAGATAAGCCCCAATGATGAAAAGCAGTATGATAATACATTTACAGTGCAGTGTAAATGGACAGGAGGAGAAAAAAAAATCAGCTCCTACTTTGGTCATTGAATTGCAGATTAAATGAAAAAAAATAGTCATAAATGTTTATATTTCTACAACATTTGTCTGTGATTCAATAGTTATTTTCCAGAACCATCATGGTGCTTTATTAGAGGAAATTGAACACTATGACATGTTCAAGGTCACATAGCAAGACAAAGACATGACAGTGACATATCTTAATAGTTATTTCCCACACCTACACCCAACTGACCAGTTTATCTTTCTTCAGATATTAACTTTCATTCCTTGGATCTATGTACATTATAAAAAAAGTTTGATGTTTATTTTAAAACTAACCTCCATCATTGTTTACAAATAATCAGTTTTGATGTTTAGTTACCTTCAGCCATAATAGATCTTAGGAAGTAAGGAATATTTATTATTTCATTTCACCAGAGCACAGCTCAGTTCATGTTTTATGGTGGTGTCAGAGTTAGAACCTGGGACCTCTGGTGCCTTAGGCACGAAATTCTGTTGTGTAAATCTTTGTGCTATTTCCTGGCCAAGAACAGATAAGCTCCATGAGGGCAGGAATCTGTTTTCCTCATCTTCCTTCAGGTCTGCTACCTGACATATTAGTAAATTTACAGGAAATGTGTGAATATAATTTCTTTGGATTTAAACATTATTTAACCCATTATCAAATTGAAACAGTTAAACCTTCAAGAGTTAAGTTTGGGTGTGAGGAAATTTTTGTTCTTTTGGGGGGAAAATTTTTACAATGAAATTAGAGGCCAGAGAAATATTTTAATGGGTAGTGCTAGGCTAGCATGCCTGAGGCTTATGATTTGAACCCCAAGAGCTGCATGTACCAGAGTGTTGCTCTGACTTTGCCTCTTTCATAGGAAGACAAGAAAGATGTAATTTATATGGAATGAAAAAAGCTCCTAGGTACAGAGAAATGTAGAAGACAAATGCCATATAATCCCACTCATGTGAAAGATAAACAAACAAAGCAGATGAACAAACAAAACAACAACAGAAAGCCTCTTAGATTCTGACAACAGAATGGAGTTTAACATAGGAAAGGGTTTGGGTGGTGGGTTAATAGTAAAGGGGTATTTTTTTTAGTAGTAGGTAGAAAGTTAACTTTGGGGGGATTGTAATGTAGCTTATGCAGATGTTGAACTATAATGGTGTATACCTGACATCTATATAATGTTATCACTTCAGTAAAAACAATAAACCTTAATAAGAATGTAAAGATACTGTATATTTGAAAGTTCCGAACAAAGTCGACATTAAAGGTTTTTATCACAAGCAAAATGTTGTAACCATTTATGATGATTTATTGTGATGGTCATTCAACTCTCCAAACTAGCTCCCAACTCTCCTTAAAGTGAAAAATGTTTCCTTTAAGGAAATTACCATTCCAGGCAACTCACAGTCCTTTGACTCTGTTATGTGGATGCTTCTTGCATAGGTTATTCTTGCACTGTTTAATATTCCCGATACATAGAGTTTATAGAGATTTAAATTGATAGCCAACTGAATTATGAATTTTAAATGAGCTTTAGTTCTGTTTTGTAAAAGAATTCTGACATCTGATTGTACACTTCAGCTATAGGGACTCAATGCACAGTGGTGGAAGAGGATCTTGGGTGGTGGTGGGATTGATGCTGTCACAGAAAGATGAGAAATCAGAGGTGGGGCAGTAGCACAGCAGGTTAAGCACAGGTGGCACAAAGTGCAAGGACCCGGCATACGGATCCCGGTTCAAGCCCCCGGCTCCCACCTGCAGGGGTGGTCACTTCATGGGCGGTGAAGCAGGTCTGCAGGTGTCTATATTTCTCTCCCCCTCTCTGTCTTCCCTCCTCTCTCGATTTCTCTCTGTCCTATCCAACAACAGCAGCAGCGGTGACAACAATAATAAAGACAACAAGGGCAACAAAGTGGGATAAATGGCCTCCAAGAGCAGTGGATTTGTGGTGCAGGCACTGAGCTCCAGCAATAACCCTGGAGGCAAAAAAAAAAAAAGAAAAAGATGAGAAATCATACCTGTGTGACAACTGTCCTGCAAATCATTATTTCCTTAATAAAAAAACTAATTTTTTTGTTTTTGGTATATTGTATCAAAATAATGGACTTTGGGGTAGAGATGGGGTGCATGATGATGGAGGAGGGCCTGTGTGTGGGGGGGTTGGAGTGTTATGCAGAAAACAGAAGTTTTATTGTATTGACTGTCAACTGTAAGCCATTGACCCCCTCAAAAATATTTTAAATTTTTAATCAGAAAATTATATGACTATAGAATGTGAATAGATCTGTTCACCTGTTCATTCTTCTAAGAAGAGAGGACTTCTAGGACTTCTTTCTAATTGCAGTTGTTGATCTACTTGTCAGTATACCCAGTTCGAGCTATCACTGTCAATGCCTCTCTTATGTTTCCTCTTTTTGTGATCACCGAGATTCTTTTTCCATCTCTACAAATTTGTTCAGATTCCCGAAAGGGCAGCGTAAGACTGAACAATCAACCAAACCATGGGAAAGTGACTGAATTGTTTTCCTTAGGCTCACTATCCATTCTTTATAATCAGTAGGGGGAGGGGTGTGTGGTCATATTGTGCAGTGCATTTCTTCAGCGAGATCACAGATACGGCTTTTTAAAAAATTAACATGATGAGGTGACATATATTGCAGATATTTGAACTAGTTTATTCACATCTGTAGTTTTTTCTTTTTTTTTTTTTTTTTGCCTTCGGGGTTATCGCTGGGGTTCAGTGCCAGCAGAAGGAATCCACTGCTCCTGGAAGCCATTTTTTTCCCCTTTTTGTTGCTTTTGTTGTTGTTATTATTGTTATTGCTGCTTCTGTTGTTGGATAGGAGAGAGAAATCGAGAGAAGAGGGGAAGACAGAGGAGGAGAGAAAGATAGACACCTGCAGACCTGCTTTACCACATGTGAAGCGACCCCCCCTGCATGTGGGGAACTTGGGGTTCAAACCGTGATCCTTAGCCAGTCTGTGCATTTCACACCATGTGCGCTTAACCCACTGTGCTATGGCCTGGCTCCCATACTCTGTAGTTTTTTATTTATTTATTTATTCATTTATTTTTAATTTTTTTATTTATAAAAAGGAAACATTGACTAAACCATAGGATAAGAGGGATACAACTTCACACAATTCCCACCACCGTACCCCATCCCCTCCTCTGATAGCTTTCTTATTCTTTAACCCTCTGGGAGTATGGACCCAAGGTCATTGTGGGGTGCAGAAGGCTGAAGGTCTGGCTTCTGTAATTGCTTTCCCGCTGAACATGGGCGTTGACAGGTCGGTTCATACTCCCAGCCTGTCTCTCTCTTTCCCTAGTGGGAAAGGGCACTGGGGAAGTGAGGTTCCAGGACACATTGGGGGTGTTGGTTGTCTGTCCAGGGAAGCTTGGTTGGCATCCTGCTAGCATCTGGAACCTGGTGGTTGACAAGAGAGTTAACATACAAAGTCAAACAATTGTTGAATAATCATGGACCTAAAGGCTGGAATAGTGCAGATGAAGAGTTGGGGGTCCTCCATTTTGTAGATAGCCAATAGGCATATTTTAGTTATATTCCAAAGGGTCTGTGACTATACTAGTTTTTTTCTTTTCTTTTTTCCTCTGAGCCTGAAATCTGATATGCAGGTGGATCCAAGTTATTGTCTGGGGAGATGATGTCATGACTGGAAAAAGGACCAGAAAGATGGATCAGGGAAGAGAGTAGCTCCCTAATATGGGAAAGGGTTATAAATATTGTTCACCATAAACCCTATCAATTTGATGTGATCTGGGACCCATATTCAGCTTAGGAGCCTATGTGACCTCTGCATCCCTATAGATCTGAGCTCACATTCTGTCATACTCTGTAGTTTTTATTTTGAACATTTCTTCTTCAGGTTTTAGGTCTATATATATAAAATTGAGGAGAGAGTTGACATCGGTCAGTTTTATAGTAGTAAATATGCTATTGAAAATTACCTTTAACATTTATTTGTATACTGTTGTGATTGCATATAGTTTTTGCCTGAAATAGTGATCTGTTGCTATTTTTTTTTTTACTCCCATGCTATACTATATCTGGCCATTCAGTTTCACATTTGTACGCATGCATATTAAATATGGGATTTATGATAAAATATCTGCCCATATTCAAGGCACACAAGAAACTAGGCATTACTTTTCTCTAGAGAAAGGCATACACCCTAAGCTGGAAGAGTGAGATGGGAGATACACCTGTTTATTCCTCCTGAATTTTGTGTGCATGTGTTACTTGGACAATAGAAAAGCACTGAAGAGTAAGTAAAACCAAAGCAACAGTTAGACAATAACAAAAAGAGAACAGTATATGAATAGCTCAGGCTTGCTGGGGATAAACTAACTAAATATAATTTGACAGTCCTTGTTTGTACTTTTTTCTAATAATTGGCAAGCTCTTTACATTGATTGACAGCAAATTTTGATTAGTGCTTTTTTTTTTCAGATGGTAATTGTATTTTAATGTTTTATTATCATTTCATTTTCTCCAGACTTCAGATGATATAGGAAGGGTTCTCTTTGATACAAGATCTCTTCATGATTTGGAATGCAAATTTGTAGAAGGATTGCTTCACAGAGAGAAATGGCATGATGATTTATGAGTATTTTTCATGAAAATTATCCACAATACGACCTTTATGGGATATTTTACACAAATGTATAGAATTTGGTTATTGAATAGTCTTTTGCATTCTCATAGTTGAAGTTTGGCTAAATTCCTTCCTGGTGTCTCATTGTAAAAGTATGCAACTCCAGGGCCAGGAACTCCCCACCCTGTGTAGGGTGTGCTTCTTACCTGTTTGCGTGGCTCAGTCTGGGGAGTGAGCACCACATGGGGAACAGAGCAGCACCAGGGGGAGCTCTGGAGAAGTGATGTCTCAGTCTTTCTCTGCTTCCTTATCAGAGTGAAAAACCAGGCTTGAAGAGTACAAGATGGCACACCCTGGTTTGGGGGATAGGAGAGGGATATTAAACAAAAGAATACATTCTCAGCAAGTATATCTGCTAAATGGAATGGATTATGTCCAAGTTTTAGGTTATTTTTATATCACTGTATTTCTTTCTTTACTCTGCCTCCTGGCATCTCAACATATGTATGCATGAGCCCACTGATTCCAATGAAGGTCTTTTCCCCTTTCATATCAGGAGGGGAGGGGAGGGAGGAGAGAAGCACCACAGTGCTGTGGTACTGGTCACGGAGTTCTCCTGGTGGTAAGCATGGTACTTCCTTGTGACCCTCCAGGCACGGGAACCCTCACCTGAAAATGTGTGTGCTTTACCAGTGAGCTGTCTCCTGGTCCCTGCCATTATATTACAGTTTTTTTTCCAAGTGATCTTTTTGTTTCTCTTCTTTAGCCGGCCTCAGAAAGTGTGTTTGTGTCCATTTCTACCAGAACATCCTCTGCACATCTCTACCCACTTGTACATAATTCAGCATCCAGCAGAGGTGAGTGAGATCTGTAATATACACACTTTCTTTTTTTTTTCTTTTATTGTTGTTGTTATTGATGTAATTGTTGTTGGATAGGACAGAGAGAAATGGAGAGAGGAGGGGAAGACAGAGAGAGGGAGAGAAAGATAAACACCTGCAGACCTGCTTCACCGCCTGTGAAATGACACCCCTGTAGGTGGGGAGCCAGGAGCTCGAACTGGGACCCTGGAGCCAGTCCTTGAGCTTTGCCGCCATGTGCGCTGAATGCGCTGAGCTACTGCCCAACTCCCAATACACGCACTTTCAAACAGAGCATTAGTAGACAAGATGAAGACCCTCAGTCTCCCCAGCTCTTCAGCATTGCCGAAAACAAACACATGATAAAAGGCTTTCTCTTTTTGGAAAAACTGCCTCTTAGATACTATATGGTAGTATCAAGTTATATACTTTAGAGACAGATTAGAAACTGTTACTTCATAAAATTGTATTGGTTTTACTTCACAAAAGCTGTGTTATTGACTAGAAATTTAGGACCCTAGCAATTGCTGTATGAAGAACAAATTAAGAGTTTGTAATTTGGGTGCTAAGAAGATTATTGCACTCATTATTTTGCTTATCTGCTTTGCTGTATTTCCTTGCTAAAGTAGAAATAGCTCAATATTTTATTTAATGTCATGAGATGAATGTATAACATTAATTTTTTTCTCTTAGATGAATAGGACAAATATGTGCATTTTGTTGCATATATGTCATACATAAAGACTTAAATAAACATTTTTCTATATTAACTTATTCATATGTTATGCATATGTGCCTGTAGCTCTTAACAGCAAAACACGAGGAGAGTAAAGGAAACATGGAAAGTTGCAAATTGTAATTGTTACCATGCTAGTCAGTATACAATGCATGATACAAAATAGGTTTACTATAGCATGGCATTTAGACTGTAAGCATTTTAGAATCCAGAACATCAAAAGTCAAGTCAGGTTTTTGAAGAAGGAATTTTTTTCTTTATTTTACCTGCAAAGCCTGGAGAGAAGCCCAGGTTCATGTGTGATACACTCCATTGGCTCCCTTACCTGTTTTCTACTTTTATTTTCTTGAGAAAAAGAGGACATTGGGAGTAGGTGGGGAGAGAAGATGAGAAGGGAAGGGAAGGGAAGGGAAGAGAAGAGAGAGAAGAGAGGCCAGGTGGTGGTACCCTGGTTGAGCGCACATCTTACAATGTGCAAGGACCTGGGTTTGAGCCCCCAGTCACCATCTGCAGAGGGACAGCTTTGTGAGTGTGAAACAGTGTTACAGATGTCTGTCTGTCTCTCTCCCTCTGTATCTCTCCCTTCCCTCTTGATTTCTGCCTGTCTCTATCCAGTAAATAAAGATAAAGAAAAATTAAAAAAAGAAGAGAGGAGAGAGACTACAGAATCGCTACATGTCTGGTGTACTGCACCAAAGTAAAAGACTCCTGGGCGGGGGCTGGAGGAAAGAGAGTTCAGGTCCTGGAACAGGATAGCAGAGGACCTAGTGGGAGTTGTATTGTTATGTGGAAAACTGGGAAATGTTACGAATGTACAAACTATTGTATTTACTTTCGAGTGTAAAACATTAATCCCCTGATAAAGAAATAATAATAATAATAATTGCTCCATGTCCATGGAGTTTTCCCTAGTGCTTCCTGTGTGGTGGTCAGTGTGTCCAAGCTACAGTGTAACCTTTTTGAATCTATACCACTCTTAAGACTCTACCAAAGATGTGTAAGATAATAATTTATTTATTTTTCTTTTTACAAGTGAATTATTTTTGTATCATCTTATACAAAAAGTATAGGTCTTAATTATTCCATTTGTTGGGCAACTGCTTTTCCTAGAGTTAATAGCTACCTGCTTTATTACATTGCTTGATCATGGTCTTACTGTGTTTAAATCCTTTATACCTTAATGTTACTGATCCATACTATGGTAGCTTCAGTGTCCATAACAGTTTTGCCCAGAACTTGACTTTTGATGGCAAGTGTAGTTATTTATTTACTTCCTATTCCTATTATTTTTATTTACCTTTTTATTACTGTGTGGTTCTAGATGTAAAATAATTTTTCAAATTAATGGTGTTTTGTTTGATCTATGGTAATCTTACTATTTTCAAGTATATTTCTTTCTGTCCTCCTTCCACCTCTACTTCTTCTCTGAGCTGGGAATTAAACCTTTGTATCACATCTGGGTTTCATTCATTTTTCCTTCCATGGCTATATAAAAATTTTTTATTATTTATTTTCCCTTTTGTTGCCCTTGTTGTTTTATTGTTGTTATAACCGTCGTTGTTGGATAGGACAGAGAGAAATGGAGAGAGGAGGGGAAGACAGAGAAAGATAGATACCTGCAGATCTGCTTCACTGCCTGTGAAGCGACCCTATTGCAGGTGGGAGCTGGGGGTTTGAACCGGGATCTTTACGCAGGTCCTTGTGCTTCACGCCATGTGCGCTTAACCCCCTGCACTACCAGCCAACTCCCCCATGGCTATATTTATACAAATATATATTTATGTATATACAAGTCCATCTACCTTATTTTTCCTATGAAATGAGGATGTTGGCAATAATGGACTGCCATATGCCATAGTATTAACACACTATTTTCTTTCAAGTTCATATGTTTTCTTTATCTATATTACACATATGAGCAAAATCATCTATTAGCTGTCCTTCACCTCCTTACTTACTTCTAACATAATTAACACCATTTCTATCTGTTTTGTTCTAAAGGGCACAATATAGTCTAATTGCTGAATAGCACTCCATTGAGTACATGTCCCATGACTTTTTTTTTGTATTTATAAGACTTGAATTATTATTATCCCTTTGTGAAAGGCTTTTTTTTGACCCTTACTCTCAATCAAAGTATCCATCATGGGGGTGTTTATTTTTCCAGATATATATATTTTTAAAAATTTATTTATAAAAGGGAAACACTGACAAAAGCCATAGGATAAGAGGGGTAAAACTCCACACAGTTCCCACCACCAGAACTTCGTATCCCATCCCCCCCCCTGATAGCTTTCCTATTCTTTATCCCTCTGGGAGTATGGACCCAAGGTCATTGTGGGATACTTAAAGTGGAAGGTCTGGCTTCTGTATTTGCTTCCCCGCTGAACATGGGCACTGGCAGGTCGACACACTATTTTTTAACAAAAGAACATGTAAATTTGGTGACTTCCTGGCAAAGGTGATTAAAAAAGACTAGAATAACTAGTTTAAAGAGGGAGGTCTTGGACAAAACAGGCTTATTGGAAGTTGGTGACATCATGATATTATGCTGGGGGATTTTGCATGTATGAAGAAAATTACTCAAGCATAGAAGTAAAAATTATCTCAAAAAATACTGAAAAACTATAAGAAATATTCTGTTAATCTGTTTCATTTTTTATGAACAAGGTTATATAACCATGATGATGTAAATCCTACTTAACTGAAAATTTGGAAGACATATGAAGAAAAAGAATGATGGAAGAAGACTAACCCATCATCTATGATGAGAGACTGTGGTTATGGAGTACAGAAGCTGGAGTCAGGGCTGTGGAACCAGATTGCTTGAGTTCACATTCTTAATACCTCTTTACACTCTTTAACTTTGGGAATGTTAGCTGTATGCTTCATGTTCTACTTTAAAAAAAGTTTTTTTTTTATTACCTTTATTTATTAGATAGAGACAGCTAGGAATTGAGAGGGAAGGGGGTGATAGAAAGGGAGAGAGATAGACACCTGCAACACTGCTTCACCACTCATGAAGCTTCTCCCTTGCAGATGGGGACCACCAGGTGTTTCAACCTGGTCCTTGCGCACTATAACATATGTGCTTAACCAGATGTGCCACCACCCGGCCCCCATGTTCTACTTCTTAAAATTTCTTTAAATTATTATCTTTATTTATTGGATAGAGGCAGTCAGAAATCAAGGGATAAAGGAGAGATTGTGTGTGGAGGGGGAGATAGCATAATGGCTATGCAAAGAGACTCTCATGTTTGAGGCTCTGAAGTCCCTGGTTCAATTCCCCAAGCCACCATCAGCCAGAGTTGAACCGTGCTCTGACAAAGAGAGAGAGAGAGAGAGAGAGAGAGAGAGAGAGAGAGAGAGAAAGAGGTACCTGCAGACCTGCTTCACCACTCATGAAGCTTTCCCCTTGCATGTGTGGACTGGGGGCTCGAACCTGGGTCCTTGTGCATTGTAATGTGTGCGCTCAACCAGGTGAGCCACCACCCAGCCCCAGTGCTTCAATTTTAATGAGTAAAATGGATATGATAAAAATGAACTTTGCTGGTGCATTGTGAAGTAAAAATCAGCCAGTGTAGATGCAATGTACTTTATAATTATGTACATTAAAGTTACTATCATAACGTGTTAGTTTGTAGAGGATATGTGAAATTAATAAACCAAGAAATAGCAAGTAGCCAGAGGAACAGCCCAACTGGTAGGGCATCAGACTTACATACCTGAATCTACTGGTTTAGCCTCCAGTGTCCTATGTTTCAGGTAGTCTCTCTTTTTCTGTCTGATGTCTCTTATCTTTTATGTCATAAATAAAAACTAAATATTTAAAAAATGGAACAGAAGGGTGTAAATGAAAACTGATGTGCTCCTTTAGAAAACTTGATGGAGAATTCTTAAATAAAATGGAATTTCCTTCTAATCCGACAGTATCATCTTTAGGCATTTTTCCAAATGACATGCAGTCACTGGAAGAGTCATATGTACCTCTATGCTAACAGCTACATTATTCACAATAGCCAAGAAGTGGACACAGCCTAAGTGCCCATCAACAGATGACTAGCTAACCAGAAGTTATGGGGTATTTACTTCATGGAATACTACTCTGCAGTAAAAAAAAAAAATGACATTGTGTTCTTTGGGACAGAATGGATGGAACTAGATGATTATGCTTAGTGAAATAAATAAAAAGATGAAAGACAACTATCAGATGGTTTCACTTGTATGCAGAATTTAGAGACCAAGAGACCAAATCCAAGAGGAGAGCATGGATCCCAAGAGAAAGAGAATCCTGTTTCTGCAAAATGCTGGCTTAAATAATCTTCAGCTCTCTCATCATTACAGTTCATTTTCCCCCATGTTACATTGTGTGCTGATGCTGAAATGATGTCTGCTAATCACACCCATGTGGCTCTCCTTTCCTCTTAGTTTGCTGGCTTTGACAGTTAATAGGCATAATGAATATTCCCAACATTATATGAAAAATATGGAGATAACAGAAAGAAATGTCTAGGTGATTGCCTCTGAGAGGTGTATGGGGGAAGCATGTCTATGAACATTGTAAGTCTTTGGCATTATTAACATGACATTAATATATATGTGTTATTTCAGCTAAAGTTTGGGAGGTGATAGAAGTATGTGTCTTGAGTCTCAAAGTGCTGGTAAGACAGGCAGGAAACAGTATGCAATTATGGGAAATGTACTGAACTCTCCTTTTAGTCCAATTTGTCATACTAATTGCTCAGACCACTGTTTTCAGCCTCTCTCCTCCCACACATTATGTTGTGTTTTTCTTTTTTTTCTTTCTTTCTTTTTAGATAGAGATAGACAAGGCAAAGAGACAGAGAGAGGAACAGGGTCAGGGACACACACACACACGCATACACACACACACAAACAGAGGGGGCAGAGGGAGAAGGGGGGAGAGAGAGAGAGAGAGTGAGAGAGAGAGAATAAAAGAGATCAAAGCATCCAAGCTTCCTTCAATTTGGTGAGGGCTGGGTTTAAACCTGGGTTGTGTACATGACAAAGCAATCCACCTCCCAGTGAGCTATTTCACCAGCTTATGCCACATCTTTTTAGTTAAGATGCCAGAAAATTCTGACATTCCTCTTTTCATTTTTAACTGTTTATTTTGGGGGTGCCTGGGGTCATATATGGAAAACACAGGATTTTTTAAAAATTAGTTTATTATTTTTTTTATTTTACTAGGGAAAAGACTTGTACCACATCCTGGGCCCTTTCCCACCTTTCTGTTAACATCTGCTTAGCGGCTCTTAGTATTTTCAAATTATGTGGCATTCCTGCTTGGCCTGTGGAGAAGAGCCAGGCAGTGACTGAGCACTAGAGATAAAAATAATAATAAGGAAATATTGATATAAAGCTAATGGAGAATAGCTAATCACCTGGCATTTATTTCTCAGAATACTGAGAAATTCCTTTCTCATTTATTTATTTAATGTTTGTTGCCAGGGCTTTTGTGTCTGTCTGCATAATTCCACTGCTACCAGCAAACTCTTATTTATTTTTTAGGTAGAGGGTGAGAGGGAAAGAGAGGGACACAGAAAAGAGATACACGATGGAACTGCTCCACGGCTCAGATAATTCCCTTTTGCTTGGTGCTTGCCTGCAGTAGCTAAGGGTTCGAATGCAGGTCCTCATGCATAAGAAAATGTGTGTTCCATAGGGTGAGCAGTTTTCTGGCTCTCACAGATAATTTTTTTTTTATTTTTTGAGAGATAACACTCATTTTCAATACTGTATATATTTTAGGAATTCAGGTTCACCCTTCTACAAATGTATGTTGTCAAACCCCACCTACCATCATAGCACTAACTGTACAGGAGCACAGTCCATTGGCTTCTCTCCTCCCTTTGCTCCTACCCAACAATTAATCTTAGTTCTGTTGTAGAAGTCAAGGTTTTTGGCTTTATTTTCCTTTTTTTATTCTGTTTATTTGCTTTGTCTCTTTATTTTCCGCCTGGGCCCATGCCCATGGTAATGTGTATACTCTCCTAGGAGTGCCACCCCCAAACCCCGTCTCATTTGTTTTTATATGTTTTGGTTTTAATGCGATACTGAGAATCCAGTCCAAGTCCTTATACAGGTAAAGCAGATACTCTATCCCTGAGCCACCTCCATGACTTCTTGTTAAACTTCTTTTTAGACTTCTTGTTAGACTTCTTGTGATGGGGCTGGGATATGAAGCACTTGGTAGAGTGCATATGTTATCACAGGTAAGGACCCGTGTTCAAATCCCCAGTCATCACCTGTGTATCTATGTGTGAGGGAAGACTCAAGACTGGTGGAGCAATATTGCAGGTATCTCTCTTTTTCTCTATCTCTCCTGCTTTCTCCCTCTCTTCTCTGCCTTTCATTGCTATTACAAAAAGGGAGGAAAGATGGAGGAAGAAAAATGAAGGGAGGGTGGAAGGGGGGAACAAAGGTCATCAGTACAGATGGAGTCATGTGGATGTTAAGCCCTGGGGACAAAAAAAATAGAAAAAGAAAAGAATTCTTGTGACAGTCAAAAAAGATGTTTTACTTATTTATTTATATTTATTTATATTGCTAGGAGCTAAGACAGAATAAAACCACTCATGATAATTAATGGAATTTAGAGTAGTGGTCACTAGATTTCTTCATTCTAAAGCTTTTTTCCTTTCTTTTCCCATAGTCTGTTATTTGTATGTAAGGTCATAAATCCAGTCCATACTTAGCAGGGAGGGAAGATTAAGTTCCCCTTCCTAGAGTGGGAGTATTTATAGTTATCGCTTAGAACTCTTCTTACAGTAAGATTTGTCTCTTCTTTTTATTTATTTAGCCCTTCATCCCAGCCTGGATTCTGTTTTCTCCTTTGAGTTATAATCCAAATATAGTGTTACTTATTTTGTTATTCAAATTGTTCCAGTTTGTCCATTGGGAACTCCTTAAGATTGGTTTCTGAACCCCTTTGATCTGCTCCATAGTTCATTAAATACATTATATAATTCATTTTTAAGTAAATCATGGAAGGATAAATCCTGGCCTCATATATGCACAAACTTGCCAAGCAGCACACGAACTCAACTTTGCTCTCCTCCTCCTCCAGGAAGGAAGAGAGACAAACAGGCAAGAGAGCATACACTAAGTTTTTTTTTTTGTTAAAGCATTTTCTTGGCTTGTTTTCTGGAAACACAGATCTAGGCAATTGTATTTAAGTTGACAGACTACAAGATACTGCTACTCTTGCAATTAAAGGTTTATCAGAAGTACTAATTCAACTTCATTAATAATTCATATACATTTTTATGATCGCAACTGTTATGTAGATTCACGTTATTTGGTCAGTAAACTAAACACAGCAGACAGGGTAAATATACAGTTGTATTATACTTTAAACTGATAAACAAATGGTGGTACTTTTTATTTATAGATTTAATTTTTTAATTAGTGATTGAATAATGACTGATAAGATTGTAGAATAAGAGGGGTATAATTCCATACAATTCCCACCACCAGAGTCCCATATCCCATCCTTTGCATTGGAAGGTTCCTTATTCTTTATAAACCTCTGGGAGTATGGACCAAAATTCTTTATGGGGTGTAAAAGATGGAAGGTCTGGTTTCTGCAATTGCTTCTCCACTTAGACATGGACATTGGCAAGTTCATCCATATTCCCAGCCTGTTTCTGTCTTTCCATGATGGGCTAGGACTTTGGGGACGTAGGGTTCCAGGACACCTTGGTGAGGTCCCCTCTCCAGGGAAGTTAGATTGGCATCATGATAGCACCTAAACTTGGTGGCTTAAAAGCAATAAGATATGTAAAAAGTAGAACAGATTGTTTAATAATCAAGAACCTAAAGGTAAGAATATAGCAGATGGAACTAAGGGTCTTCGTGTGGGAAGAAGCTAGGAAGTCTATTTTAGGTATATTCCAAGGGGCCCATGGCTTCAGTGATTTTTGCCTGAGCCCAACAGCTAACATGCAGGTGTGCTGCAAGTATTGTCTGGGGAGATGGTGTCAGAGTTGAGAATTGCACTAGAAAGCTGAATCAGGGCAGAGTAGCTGCCAATTATAGGGAAAGTATATAAGTAGCATTAATTGTAAACCCCATTGATCTGACCTAGGGCCCATATCTATTCATATTTAGCACAGGAGCCTGTGTAACTTCTGATTGAACTGATGTGTCATATTAAGACTTGTGAAAATTATATATGTAATGCTGTGAATCAAATATTCGACAAGCACTTTTTAGGTGTATTTGTCTTAGTTGAGACCGTTTTTTTTTTTTAATTCATTTTTTTCTTTTAAGGAAAATAAAGTGTTACGGACAGTTCCTCTGCTAGCAGCATGCCTTCCCCGGGACAAGTGTAAAGTCAAGATAGGCCGTCGCTTCAGTGAAGAAAGGTAAACTGTCAGGGACATTTAGTTCTTTTCTACACAGATCTTTAAAAGTGGTTTCCTTCAGCTTATCCATTAGACCTAGAAGATGATACACTGAAAGTGATCAAAAGATTTAAGTCCCACTTGTACCCTTAGAGTGACAGGAGATAAAAAAAATACTAAACAGGGCTAAGGGTAGTACATACAGTTGAGCAAATGTTACAATGCATTAAGACCTGTGTTCAAGCCAGTTTCTCTTTTTTTCTCTCTTTCTTCTTCTTCTTCTTTTTTTTTTTTTCTTAAAAGTTCCTTAAAGAATGTAAGTGTTTGTTTTTTTTAATACTTGAGGTTCTTTATTACATTAAGCCATGATGCTATTCAAACAGGTTGTAACCCATCCTGAATTAATTATTCTCCATAAGGGTAGCTGGTAATCAAACATTTTAAATATAATCTTCTAGCTGAGATGAATCCATTCACTTAATATTACTAGGATCATTTTTTTTTTCCTTTTTGCCTCCAGGGTTATCGCTGGGGCTTGGTGCCTGCACTATGAATCCACTACTCCTGGCGGCTGTTTTTCCATTATTGTTGTTGTTGCTGCTGCTATTGTTGTTGGGTAGGACAGAGAGAAATTGAGAGAGGAGGGGAAGTCAGAGAGCAGGAGAGAAAGATATCTGAAGACCTGCTTTACCATTTGCAAGGCAACCCCCTGCAGGTGGGGAGTTTTGGGGAGGCTCAAACCCGGATCCTTGCTCCAGTCTTTATGCTTTGCGGTATGTGTGCTTAACCTGGTGCACTACTGCCTGGTCCCCAGGATCAGATTTTCAGCTCAAAGAACGACTAAAGTGACTTCTAAAGTACACATATCACAGTCTTAGACTTTCTTCTGCTTCCTATTCTGCAGTTGGCCTTATCTAGTAGACTTCAAAGAGACACTGAGTAATTTAAAAAAAATATTTATTTATTCCCTTTTGTTGCTCTTGTTTTATTGTTGTAGTTATTGATGTCATTGTTGTCAGATAGGACAGAGAGAAATGGAGAGAGAAGGGGAAGACAGAGAGGGGGAGAGAAAGATAGGGACACCTGGAAACCTGCTTCACCGCCTATGAAGTGACTCCCCTGAGATGGGGAGTGAGGGACTCAAACGGATCCTTAGGCCCAGTCCTTGCACATTGCGCCACGTGCATATAACCTACTGCGCTACCGCTCGACTCCCACAATGAATAATTTTAAAAAATTGATTATCAAACATTTATTAATTCTGTGTATTAATACCTTTTGAATTCTGTTTTTCTTTTTATTTATTGAGAGAATTTGTGGTTTAAAGTAAATACAGTTTTTGATACATGTATAAAATTTCTCAATTTTCTGCAAAACTCTCTCAACCCCAGCCAAGGTCTTCCTCCAACTTTATGTACCAAGACCTGAGCCCCTCCCCACCCCCCAAGATTCATTTACTTTGGTGCAATACACCAGTGAAGTGCTTTTATTTTCCTGTTTTTCCCCCCTATATTATGAGGAGTAGTATAGTGTTCACTCAGAAAATATTATTTACTGACGAATTTTAAACTAAACCTCATTAAGATTATTTATTTAAATTACCTTCAGTAATTGAATGACTAATTTAGGCTTTTGTTAGCTGATCTGATAAAGCCATGTAGGAATGGCTAAGAGATTTACTGCTTTTGGTAGGTATCCTGTGTAGATGAAATTTGAAAATGCTCATTTAAAATTTTTTTAAAAATTTCTTTATTGGGGAATTAATTTTCGGGGTATCTCTCTCTCTCTCTCCGGTGGGGTGGTCTCCAGGGGAAAGGTAACGGGCTGGTTCTTTCTCGCTCACGACAGGGGTGACACAAAGTAAAAGACACCAGGGGACTCTTAGCGTGCCTAGAATCTGAGTCCTAGAATCCCAGAATCCTAGAGTCCGTTTATTAGCAAAGTGGACATGAGTTAAATAGAAAAGCCATGAAGTTAATTATTGTTGAAATATGACAGAAATTACAGGTTTCTTAACTGGTCAGCATGCCCCTAAGGTAGGGGGCTGGTATGACAGGAATTGATGAGATATAAGACAGTTATTCTCCATGACACAAGCAACTTAATTATCCAAAGGTATTTGAGAGAAGCATAGGGGTTAAACCCGTAGGGTGAGACAGAAAGAAGACAGATATCAAAAGGCCATGTAGTTTGGAATTTATCTTGTCTGGGGTCTGAGGTGTGTGATGAAGTGTGTGATAAGGTGTGTTCTTCTGTGATCAAAAGGTGACTTTGAATGAGTGAATCTGCGGCCATGTGGCCTGCAGTTAATGGAGGGAAGTACTGGGGTTCCTGTGGGCCTGAGAGTCAAGAAGGAAAGAACCAAGTCTGAGTTTCCCCCTTATGCTCACCTCGGTTGAGAGAGACTTACCAAGAGGTTATCTTCTCAGACCTCCATCCAAAGATGGGGGTGGTTCTCCCTAAGCTCTATCAGGCTTACACATGTTCCTAACAATTAATGTTTTACATTCAACAGTAAATACAATAGTTTGTACATGCATAACATTTCCCAGTTTTCCACATAACAATAAAATCACCACTACGTCCTTTGTCATCCTTTTTGGACCTGTAGTCTCCCCACCCACCCCAGAGTCTTTTACTTTGGTGCAATATACCAACTCCAGTTCAGGCTCTACTTGTGTTTTCTCTTCTGATCTTGTTTTTTTTTTTTTTTTTTAAAGAGCCTTTATTATTTATTCTCTTTTGTGGCCCTTGTTTTATCGTTGTAGTTTTTATTGGTTGTTGGACAGGACAGAGAGAAATGGAGAGAGGAGGGGCAGACAGAGAGGGGGAAGAGAAAGACAGACACCTGCAGACCTGCTTCACCGCCTGTGAAGTGACTCCCCTGCAGGTGGGGAGCCGGGGGCTCGAACCGGGATCCTTATGCCGGTCCTTGTGCTTTGCGCCACCTGCGCTTAACCCGCTGCGCCACCGCCCGACTCCCTCTGATCTTGTTTTTCAACTTCTGCCTGAGAGTGAGATCATCCCATATTCATCCTTCTGTTTCTGCCTTATTTCAGTTAAAATAATTTTTTTCAAGCTCCATCCAAGATTGGCTGAAAATGGTGAAGTCACCGTTTTTAATAGCTGAGTAGTATTCCATTGTGTATATAGACCACAATTTACTCTGTTACTCATCTGTTGTTGGACACCTGGGTTACTTCCAGGTCTTGGCTATTATAAATTGTGCTGCTAAGAACATATGCATACACAGATCTTTTTGGATGGGTGTGTTGGTTTCCTTAGGATATATCCCCAGGAGAAGAATTGCAGGACCATAGGGTAGGTCCATTTCTAGCCTTCTGAGAGTTCTCCAGACTGTTCTCCACTGAGGTTGGACCAATTTATATTCCCACCAGCAGTGCAGGAGGGTTCCTTTGACCCCACAACCTCTCCAGCATTTGCTGCTGCTACCTTTTCTTATGTATGACATTCTCATAGTAGTGAAATGGTATCTCACTGTTGTCTTTATTTGCATTTCTTTGACAGTCAATGACTTGGAGCATTTTTTCATGTGTTTCTCAGCCTTTTGGATCCCTTCTGTGGCAAATATTCTGTCTATGACCTCTCCCCATTTTTGGATGGGGTTATTTGTTTTCTTGTTGAATTTGGCAAGCTCTTTATATATTTTGGTTATTAGCCTCTTGTCTGATATATGGCATGTAAAGATCTCCCATTCTGTGAGGGGTCTTTTGGTTTGGGTAGTGGCTTCTTTTGCTGTGCAGAAGCTTTTTAATTTGATGTAGCCCTATAGGTTTATACTTTCCTTAGTCTTCTTTGTGACTGGGTTCATTTCATTGAAGATGTCTTTAAAATTTATGCAGAAAAGAGTTCTGCCAATACTTTCCTCTAAGTATCTGATAGTTTCTCATCTAACATCCAAGTCATTGATCCACTTGGAATTTACTTTTGTATTTGGTGAAATATAGTGGTTCACTTTCATTATTCTGCATGTTTCAATCCATTTTTCCCCAACACCATTTGTTGAAGAGACTCTGCTTTCCCCATTTAATAGTCTGGGCACCTTTGTCAATGATTAGATGTCCACAGGTGTGGGGGCTTACTTCCAGGCTCTCAGTTCTATTCCACTGGGCAGTGTGTCTATTCATGTTTTAGTACCAAGCAGTTTTGAAGACAATGGCCCTATAATACAATTTGAAATTTGGGAATGTGATGCCTCCGGTTCTGTTCTTTCTTCTCATGATTGTTTTGGCAATTCTAGGTCTTTTCTGATTCCAGATAAACATTTGTAGCGTTTGTTCTGTTCTCCTAAAAAATATGTTTGGGATCTTGATGGGGATAGCATTAAATTTGTATATGGCTCTGGATAGTATATTCATTTTGATGATGTTAATGACCATCCAACCCATGAACATGGAATACGTTTCCACTTCTTTGTGTCTTTTTCAATTTCCTTGAGTAGTGACTCATAATTTTCAGTATACAAGTCTTTCACTTCTTTGGTTAGGTTTATTCCTAGATATTTTATTGTTTTGGTTGTTATAGTAAAAGGAATTGATTTCTGGATTTCAATTTCTTCTAACTTAGTGTTTACATAGAGGAATGCCACTGACTTTTGAATGTTAAATTTGTAGTCTGACACCATACTGTATTGCCTGATGATTTCCAAAAGTTTCTTGCTGGATTCCTTAGGTTTTTCTATGTATACTATCATGTCATCTGCAAATAGGGAGAGTTTGACTTCTCTTCCAGTCTGTATGCCTTTAATTCCTTGCTCCTGCCTGATTGCTATGGCAAGAACTTCCAACACTATGTTGAATATTAATAGTGATAGTGGGCAACTCTGTTTAGTACCTGATCTGAGTGGAAATGCTTCCAGTTTTTCGCCATTGACTATGATGTTGGCTGTAGGTTTGCTATATATAGACTCCACTATCTTCAGGAATTTTCCACCTAGTCCCATTTTTTTGTAGTATTTTGATCATAAAGAGATGTTGTATTTTGTCAAAGGCTTTCTCTGCATCTATTGATATGACCATGTAGTTTTTGTTCTTGCTTTGATTCATGTGGTAGATCACGTTGATTGATTTACGTATATTAAATCAAACTTACATCCTTGGGTTAAAACTTACATCCCCACTTGGTCATGATGAACAACCTTTTTAATACACTGCTATATCTGGTTGGCTAGAATTTTGTTCAGTATTTTAGCATCTATGTTCATCAGAGATATTGGCCTGTAGTTTTTTTTTTTTTTTTGGTTATGTCCCTGTCTGTTTTTGGTATCAAAGTGATGTTGGCTTCATAGAAGCTGGAAGGGAGTATTCCAGTGTCTTCAGTCATTTGGAAGAATTTACAAAGTAGAGGTATTAGTTCTCCTTTGAAGGTTTTGTAGAATTCATTTGTAAACTATCTGGTTTATTATTGGGAAGGTTTTTGATAACTGTTTCAATTTCATTAACTGTGATGGGCCTGTTCATATTATCTAGTTCCTCTTTATTTAATTTTGGAAGTTCGTAGGTATCTAGGAAATTGTCCATTTCTTCCAGGTTCTCTAGCTTGGTGGCATATTCATTTTTAATTTTTTGCTCAAGTATACAAGATAATATTTTGGGATTATATATATATATATATATATATATATAAATTTTGTCAATGACTTCCTAAATTTCTTTATTCATTCTAGCTTTCCCAGAACTTTTTTTAAAAAAAATCTATTTCTGGCTATTAACTCACAGCCTTGTGCTTCTATGGTACTGCTCAGAGGCCTCTCAGGTCCACATTTTTCTTTCTTTTTTTCAATATGAGGTGACAGCATAGGGTGGAGAGGGTGGGGAGAGCCACACATGTGCGAGCTAGGAGAGAGATGGAGGGAGAGCTAGAGAGTGGAGTGACACCACAGTACCAGTCTAGCCATCCATGATGCTCCAGTGTGGGGCTGAGATGTGTTGTTATGCATGCTAAGATATGCTGTACTGGGCCTGGTATTTCCCAGCCTCCCCTGGTACCTTCTTTATAAGTAGTATCAACATTTGCAAATTGGATCATTTATACTTCTTCCTTCATGCCACTTTCCCCCACCCCTACCCACACCCATTGCACTAAGTAGGCCTTCAGATTATATATATTAGGATTTGTGAAATTCAACATCTTAACCTTGATCCCAACCTCAAGGGACAACGTTAAAATGTGTTACTTGCCAACACTGTCGATGTGATTTGACAGTGAAGAAAATGCTATTTATTTTATCACGACTTTAACTTGTCTCTGTCCCCCCTCGGTGGTTTTGTTGCTTACAAAGTCTCTCACTCATTAGTACATCTCCAATGCCAAGATGCTTTTAGATGTATTTCTGAATGAAATTCAATTTTTTTTTTTTTAAACAAGAGCACTGCTCAGCTCTGGCTTGTGGGAATGACATTGATTGATCCAGGGACCCCAGAGCCTCAGGGTTAAGAATTATATGTATAACTGTAGGCTATTTTCTTGGCCTGTTTGAATGAAATTCAGTAAGAATTAAAAACTTTTCCTTCTGCATGCTAATACTTTTTTTTTTTTGACTTTTAGAGATCCTGAACTTTCAGCTATTTGTCGGAGTTCTGGTACATTAATACTATATCCAGGGGCTGAAGCTGCTAACTTGGAAGAATTTATAATAGATTCTCCTATTTACCCTTCCACAATTGTCATCATTGATGGCACATGGAGTCAGGCTAAGGATATTTTCTATAAGAATTCCTTGTTCCGACTTCCCAAACAGGTAAACTAGTACTCTAAAACAAACACACACAGCTATGTATGTTGTATGCTTCCCGTGGGGAGGTATACATACATTTTAATGTGTGAACTTGATGGCATCTGTATATGTGAATATGTATATATGTGTATATATGGATGTGTTTGAGTATATATGTAGAAAGTGTCAGATTTGCCATTCTCAGTTCCTGCTGCTAATCTTCATCATAATGGTGGGAGTTAGTTATATTGGGTCCTGAGACATTCAACCAGAGAAGTCTAGGATTAATGATTTCTGTATGTATTAATATTTTTGTTAAGAAGCATTATGTTTAAATTCTTTTACTAACCAAAATGCCCTGTTTTTACTAGGAATGACTAAATTTTTATGAAGGGCTTTTTTTTGTTGTTGTTTTGTCATTCATTATTAGATCTGTGGTTTACCCTTATCCTTGTTGATATAAGTAACCATTATACATTTTCTAATGTTAAATCATTCTTTTGTTCTAGGAATAAACTCTAGTTGATGATATTATACTAACATTTCAATATATTGCTAATGCTCAGTGCTTTACTTAATGGTATTGAATTACATAATTCAGGTATTTTAAAATCATTTTTTAAAGACTTTTTATTTACTTGTTATTGATAAGAGACAGAGTGAAACTGAGAGGAGAGGGGAGAGGTAGAGAGGGACAGAGGCAGAGAGACACCTGCAGCCCTGCTTCACCACTCGTGAAGCTTTCCCCCTTCAGGTAGGGACCAGGACTTGAACCCAAGTCCTTGCACACTGTAATGTGTGCACTTAATTCAGTGTGCCACCACCTGGCCACTAAGGTATTTTTTTACTTAAAAAAAAATCAGATTCATGTACTAATAATATCACCAAGTAAACTGGAAAGGTTTTAATATTTTTCTATGACCTATAATAGTTTAAATAATACTGGAATTCCTTCTAATTCTTGAAAATTAGGACTCAGGCATGACAAGTAAGCTCACTTGGCTAGTGCACCTGCATTGTTCTGTGTATGATACAGGTTCAAGAGCACCTCCCACTGCACTGGAGGAAGTTTTAGTGCTGTGGTATCTACCTGTCGGGGCCCAGGTTATTAGAGTATCCTGAAAAATGAGGGGTGTCGGCAAAAATGAGATGAGAGAGAAACATGTCAACTGCTTCAGGAGCAGGAGAGAGGCACCTCTGCCATGCTCAGGCAAAACTTTACTGTATAGTTTCATAAGGCTTAGATCATTCAAACAAAAATCACCAAGGTATAGATTATTAAAACAAAAATCACCAAGTAAGAACAGCACAGGTAGGGAACACCTCCTGCTTTGTGGAACATTCACACTCCAGGGGCACTTTTCTCCCTAGAGATCACATCACAGTTTCTATGTCTCTTGTTATTCCTATATCTGTGTGCTAGGCAGATGTCCTGTTGATTAAGATTCATATTCTCCCTGGATGTTTATGGCATCCTCTTGCCCCTATGCATCAGAAGTCATGGTTCATAGAACGTTCAAGCTTGTTATGTTTCTAGGGGTCTTAAACAAATTGAACAGCCCATTTTTCATAAAAATCTGTTCCATTGTTTGATCAAGGAATTTTGTTTTGTTCCTTACTGAGAAGGCACTAAGGTGGTGCTGACCTGGCCAACCTCTCCATAAAGTTAAGCTGTCTAGCTGGAATCCATCTTCTGTGTATGCTCACTATGTGACCTAGGTTTTTGTGTACTATTCCTGCATAAGGAAGTGGAAGCATAGTGGTGGGTGGTAGATTAAAAGGCCCATTGTATCTAGGTGGGTACCATAACTTTCCGTTTATTAATTATGCTATGTAAGGTGGCCCCACCACTGTGGGAAGCACCAATCTTTCCCTATATTTTGGTGGGAATACTAAAGGCAGTGGTGTAGATAAAGGGAGAAACAATTCTTCCTCTAGGAGTTCCCTGAAAAATTCTGCATTACTGATATTGCTTGTTCCATTATGATCAATCTTAGAGTACAGTGCAGGTTTTGTCATTATTTTTGTTATTGGTCAGGCTCTGAGTCTGGCCATAGGTAAAGATTATTAAGACCACACAGAGTTTAATCCCAACCCCTATACATGGCAAAAGGCAAGATGGTTTCAGTTTGACCTGGAGAGTCCAGCTGTGCTGAACTTCCTGCGAAGCTGGCACCATGTCAAGCAGTTCTCATGGCAGCACCTGTGCCATCTACCTCTTCTTCTGTCTGTCTCTGCCACTCTCTTTCTGTTTGAAAAAATCGACCTGGAGCAATTGAAGTCCTGGTGATGACGGAGAGGAAATAATAATGCAAGTCACTGGTGAAACCACTTAATGCCTGGTTACCTAAAAGATGCTACATTTTAGGGTTGGGAGATAGCTCACTTTGTGGAGCACGTGTCTTGCTGTGTGTGAGACTCTGGAGGCAAGGCCCATCACTGAATGGGAGCACCATGGACAGCACCACAGCACCAGAACTACTCCACGCATGTTGTAGTGGTGCTGTAGTGTCTCTCCTTTCATGTCTTTCTCTCCTTTCCTCACAAAAAAAAGAAAGAAAGAAAGGAAGGAAGAAAAGAAGAGAACAACAAATTGAGTCTGGGAGACTTCTCAGTAGTTCTGCACATGAATAGAGTCTTGGGTTCATTCCCCAGTGCCACATACAGAGTAAGATAAAACAAAGCAAAGGTGGTAAACTGTTAGATCCTTCTCTCACACTTCTTCATGGAAATTTTTCAAGCTTTCTACTTCTGTTTGGCTCAGCTTTCAGTAACTTCTGTATTTTATAAAGAATTATTCCTTTTCCCTGAGTTAGCAAATTGGTTGCTTTATACCTGTATTTATTTATTTATTTATTTTGTGAAACTGGGGCCTCAAGCATGCATGATTTCACTGCTTCAGGTGAATTTTTTTTCCTTTAGGGATAGAGATGGCATAGACAGAGAGGAGAGAGAGCACTGGAGCTTCTTTTTTAAAATTTCTTTATTGAGGGATTAATGGTTCACAGTCGACAGTAAAATATAATAGTTTGTATATATGTAACATTTCTCAGTTTTCCACATAACAGTTCAACCCCCACTACTAAGCAGTGGAGCTTCTTTACTGCCACAGCACTGCCCCTGTGGTGTGGGAACTTGAACCTGTGTCATATTCATGGAAGTTCACCTACCAGGTGAATGAATTCTCCAACTTCTACTTAATTTATTCTCACAGTGATCTTTTTCCTTTCTTTTTTTAAATTTACACACACACACACACACACACACACACACACACACACACACACACTTTTTTTTTGTCTCCAGGGTTATCGCTAGGGCTCAGTGCCTACATTGCATACAAATCCACTGCTCCTGGTGGCTACTATTTCCCCCCCCCCCCCCAATTTTATTGGCTAGGGTAGAAAGAAATTGAGAGAGGAGGGGGAGGGGGAGGGAGAGGGAGAAAAATAGACACCTGCAGACCTGCTTTACCGCTCGTGAAGTGTCCTCCCTGAAGGTGGGGAGCCAGGGGTTCAAACCTGGATTCTTGCATGGGTCCTGGAGCTTGTACTATGTGCACTTAGCCAGTTGTGCCTCTTCCTGCCCCCTCCCACCACTTGTTCTTTGTTTTAATGAGAGAGAAAGACACTGAGAGAAGGACCAGAACACTGACCAGCTATAGCTTATAGTGGTATTGGGTTTGAATCTGGGACCCCGGAGCCTCAGGCATGAAATTTTTTTGCATAACTATAATGCTATCTCCCTATCCTGTTTGTTCTCCTTTATTTTTTTAAAATTTAAAAATTTATTTATTTTCCCTTTTGTTGCTTTTATTGTTGTTGTAGTTATTATTGTTGTTACTGATGTTATCATTGTTAGGACAGAGAGAAATGGAGAGAGGAGGGGAAGATAGATATGGGGAGAGAAAGATAGACACCTGCAGACCTGCTTCACCGCCTGTGAAGTGAACCCCCTGCAGGTAGGGAGCTGTTCTCCTTTCTAATCAGACAGAGACACAGACAGTTTTTGTTTAACCAATGAGCAGTTTTGTTGATTTTTGAAGCTTTTATCCTTTAGGTTGTTTTTTTTTTAATGACTATTATACTTTATTATGTTTCATTAATTTGAACTTTTATCTTGATTGATTTCTTCACCTTTTTAAGCTTGTGCTTTTCAGATTTTGTGAGATTAATATTATAAGTACAACTTCCTTTTTTAAGGTCATTGAGTTTCTTCTTTAATAATAAAAGGAGAGAATGTCACTCTCTTTATTCTTAGTACAGTTTTGGGTTTTGTGTTCTTCTATCTGTAGCATTGGTATAATTTGTCATTGGTTCTGCTCTCCTGCATCCCTGTGTCTCCTGCATCCCTTGTGTAACAATGACGCCAACTCCAGTCCAAGTTCTGCTTTGTGTTTCCTCTTTCTGTCCTTATCTCTCAACTTGTGTCTATGAGTGAGATCATCTTATATTCTTCGTCCTGTTTCTGACTTACCTCTCTTAACATGATTCCTTCAAACTCCATTCAAGATGTGGTGAAGAAGATGGGTTCACCATTTTTAATAGCTGAGTAGTATTCCATTGTGTATATAGACCACGACTTACTCAGCCATTCATTTGTTTTTGGGCACCTGGGTTGCCTCCAGGTTTTGACTATTACAAATTGTGCTGCTACAAATGTAGGTATACACAGATCTTTTTGGATGGGTGATTCCTTAGGATACATGACCAGGAGAGGAATTGCAAAGTCATAAGGTAGGTCCATTTCTAGCTTTGTGAAAGCTCTCCACAGGGGTTGTACCTATTTACATCTCCACCAGCAATGCAAGAGGGTCCTCTTACTCCTGCAACCTCTCCAGCATTTGTGGAGTTTCACCTGGTGGTGTTCATGCTCCCATGTGGTATCAGGGCTCAAACACATGACTTCAAACATGGAAAGGCTAGTGCTCTACCTGTTGAGCTATCTCCCAAAACTCTAGACCAGCTCTTATCTAAGTGTCTCAGATCTATAATCTAGGGATTTTTATTAAAATTTTTATTTATTTATTTTGAGGTGTATCTGTGCATATGAGAGAGAGGAAGGAAGAGAGAAAGGGAGAGAGGAAGAGAGAGAGAGAGTGTGTGTGTGTGTGTTTTAGATATCAGAGCATTATTATTAATATAAATGCAATACTGAGAGACCTGCTCTTTACAGAGACACCTCTTTGACTGATAAGTTACTTAGGTTTTATTTTCAAATGTTATTTGGGATGTTTTTTGTACTACAATGAATACACTCACACACATGCTTTTTTTTGGGTCTAGCTTACCCATTGACTTGTAGTGTTGTGTGAATATTGCTCCTAATACAGGAGAGAAATGGCAGAGAAAAAACAAAAATCAGAACAACATCCACATTTTTGCCTTCTTTATAGATTTTTTTAAAAAAGATTTTTTTTTTCAAGTAAGCTAGTAACCATATGTGAACTTCATGCTTACATAATTGAGGACTTCACTTGGCCTTCTTTTAATCTGGATTTCTAATATATCCAGACCATTTGGCAGTAAATCTTTCCTCAGAGGAATTTGACACAAGAGACTCTTGACATTTGTTAGGAATAAATCCAAGGTGAATATGGAAATATTTGTGAAGGTTTCTGGCTTTCTTCATAAACAGATTTCCAGCAAGTATTTGCATATCCTTGCTGTACTGTTATTAAAACTTCCACTAAAGCTTAATTTCTCACTTGATGAACAGAGTACTATTGGGAACCTTTACTGGGTAGGACATTTTAATGAAAACTTTTCCTTGTGTACATGTAGAGCTATTATATACTGGTTTATATTACTTATCTAGTCTCTTGCCAAATTCTAGTTCATCGTTATCCTTTACTTATTATCTAAGACTTGAGTTTCTGTTACTGTCACCAGCACTGAAAGTCTGCTTGCTTTTTATTGCCCTTTCCCCTAATGATGTAATTCTCCACCCCACCCCCAAATATCACAGTTACCGCATAAAAAATTCTGGAAGAGGGCCAGGCTGTGGTGTACCAGGTTGAACACATATATTACCATGCACAAGAACCCTGGTTTGAGCCTCTGCTCCCTACCTCATCTCTGTCCCTCTCTCCCTCCCTCCATTTCTCTCTCTCTTCCCCCCTCCCTTATCAATTTCTCTCTGTTCTACCAAATAAAACTGAATGGAAAAGAACTCTGGAAAACTAGGGACTAATACAGCTTCACTGAGATGCTGATTCTGAAGAGCATGTTTTACTTTTTGTTTGTTAATTGACTCCAGTACTGCACCTTTCATTAATGTGCTTCAAGTTAGTGCCACAGCAAAATAACCATTTCATGTCACGAAAGCTCACTATTCTTGGGGCCCAGTCAGAACAATTGAATGTTAAGTGCAGAATGCCAGGGTTTTCCTTTGACCTTAGATTACTATATTCTGGATCTTCCTGTCTCAAGCGGGGTGTATGCACTCCTCACAGCCTGTGGCATGTATCTCCAGGCAAGAACTTACAAACTGTTTCCCCAAGATTGTAGAAAGAATTAATATTTACACATTGAGCTTGAGAGTTAACTTGTTTCTATTGGGTGTTAGAACATGATGTGATAGAGATGGTGGCCTTGCTGTATATAGAAGCATAATTCACAGGAAGTTATCAGAACACTTGATAGAGATTTTATTGCCTTTCTATTTCCATCTGCACTCTAGTGAGTTCTGAACTCTCAACTCACTTCTTTGTCTGGGTGGAATTCTCATATTCCTTGGCGACTAATAATATTATTTATTTTTTAAAATTTCTTTATTGGGGAATTCTTATTTTATATGCGATAATAAATATAGTAGTTTGTACATGCATAACATTTCCCAGTTTTCCATATAACAATACAACCCCCACTAAGTCCTCTGTCATCCTTTCTGGACCTGTATTCTGCCCCCCCCCCCCCCCCCGCCCCACAGTCTTTTACTTGGTGCAGGAAACTAGTAATATAATTTCTGAAGTGGAGAGAATCTTAAAGATTAATAAGTTTTCAGAATTCAGAAGTGAGGAAGTGAAAGGACAGCGATAAACAACTCTTTTGAAGTTATAGCCAGCTGGGGGGGTGGGAATGAAGCAGGAAGCAATCTGATTATTTTGCATTTGAATTCAGTGTATCACACTATACTAAAAATTCTAATTAAAATGTTTCTTCTCCTCCTCCTCCTTGTTCTTCTTATGATTATCATTATTATTTTTATTGCCATTGGGGTTATCATCGGGCTTTGGTGCCTGTCTGACAAGTCCACTGCTTCTGGCAACCATTTTTTCTATTTTTTCTTTTTTTATATTTGATAGGAAAGAAATTGTGAAGGGGAAGGGGAGGTAGAGAGGGAGAGAGAAAGACACCTGTAGCCCTGTTTCACTGCTTGCAAAGTTTCTTCCCTACAGGTGGTGATGGGGGGGGGGGAGTTGAACTCAGATAGGAACATGTGTGTTCGACGTGCTGTGCCACTGCCTGACCCCAAACATGTTCAATTTGTTTTACTTTAAAGTAGATGTAGGGATCAGGCATAGCTAATGCTATAGAATGCTTTCCTTACTACGCATTGAAACTTGAGTTAAAGCCCTGGCACCATATGGGATCACCATAGACAGCACTGGGGAAGATTCATGGATGCTAACACATGTACTCTGTCACAGAGCTACAATCCCAATTTTCCTATTTTTTTTAGATACTCTTTTTTAAAAAAAAATTTTATTATTTATTTAAGAAAGGAGACATTAACAAAATCATAGGATGGGGGGGGGGTACAACTCCACACAATTTCCGCCACCAAATCTCCATATCCCATCTCCTCCCCTGATAGCTTTCCCATTCTCTATCCCTCTGGGAGCATGGACCCAGGGTGGGAGGTCTGGCTTCTGTAATTGCTTCCATGCTGAACATGGGCGTTGACTGGTCGGTCCATACTCCCAGTCTGCCTCTCTCTTTCCCTAGTAGTGTGGGTCTCTGGGGAAGCAGAGCTCCAGGACGCATTGGTGGGGTCTTCAGTCCAGGGAAGCCTGGCTGACATCCTGATGACATCTGGAACCTGGTGGCTGAAAAGAGAGTTAACATACAAAGCCAAACAAATTGTTGAGCAATCATGGACCCAAAGGTTGGAATAGTGCAGATGAAGTGTTGGGGGGTACTCACTGCAAACTCTAGTGTACTACGCTTTCAGGTATAGATCTGCCCTGGTTTCTGGATATGTGTGAACATATGCTCTATCTCCTGGAACCTGGTCTATATCTAGGTTTTGGGACTTTGTTAGGAAGTGAACCACCTGGGATGGAATTAGAGAATACTATGAAAGGAAAGGTCTCACCTGAGTGATGAAGTTGAAGGGTTGTCATTCCACACCTGAAGTCTCTGGACACAGTCTGAAGTGAAGCGTGCTAAGGTGGCACTTGTTGCGTTGATTCGGTTGCAATCAGCGGATGCAATATTATTTGATAAGAATTGGGAGAAGCATACGGGAAAGTGGGCCCTACTCTAGGGTCCCAGGACTGGGGGAAGTTTAGGCTCTATAGTGGAAATGTGAGGTTCCTGCTGTCTTAGGGTTCAAGAAGACAATGGATAGTTGCTGTTATCATCACATTATTTGGCAATTGGGTTAGCTTTGAAAAGTCCCTTTGTTAGACATACAATCAGTTTATCCCCCTCTCATATTAATTAGTGATTTATATGACTGCAATTTAATAGGTGTGTACTTAAGCACTATTCCCACCACCAAAAGATTGTGTCCCATCCCACCCACCCAACCCCCCGCTGGCCAAGGAAGCCACATGTCCACCCTCCTGCTCACCACAGGGTTTTTACTTTGGTGCCCTATTTTCAATTTATTTCAGATCCTGGTTTTAGTTTCCTTTTCTGAACTTCTTTTTCTTTTTAAAAAAATTTTTTTATTTAAGAAAGGATTGATTAACAAAACCATAGGGTGGGAGGGGTACAACTCCACACAATTCCCACAACCCAATCTCCATATCCCACCCCCTCCCCTGATAGCTTTCCCATTCTCTATCCCTCTGGGAGCATGGACCCAGGGTCATTGAGGGTTGCAGAAGGTAGAAGGTCTGGCTTCTGTAATTGCTTCCCCGCTGAACATGGGAGTTGACTGGTTGGTCCATACTCCCAGTCTGCCTCTCTCTTTCCCTAGTAGGGTGTGTCTCTGGGGAAGCTGAGCTCCAGGACTTATTGGTGGGGTCTTCAGTCCAGGGAAGCCTGGCTAGCATCCTGATGGCATCTGGAACCTGGTGATTGAAAAGAGAGTTAACATACAAAGCCAAACAAATTGTTGAGCAATCATGGACCCAAAGCTTGGAATAGTGGAGAGGAAGTGTTAGGGAGGTACTCACTGCAAACTCTAGTGTACTTCTGCTTTCAGGTATATATTTTGCAGTAGTTTATGGATACGTGTGAACATATGCTCTCTCTCACAGAAACTGGTGTATATCTAGGTTTTGGAACTTTGTTAGAAAGTGAACCACCTGAGATGAAATTAGAGTGTACTATAAAAGGAAAGGTCTCACCCGAGTAATGAAGCTGAAGGGTTGTCATTCCACACGTGAAGTCTCTGGACACAGTCTAAGGTGAAGCATGTTGAGGTGGCAATCGTTGCGTTGGTTAGGTTGTGATCGGCGGATGCAATATTATTTGATATGGATTGGGAGAGGCATACGGGAAAGTGGGCCCTATCCAAGGGTTCCAGGACTGGGGGAAGTAGGGGCTCTATAGTGGAGATGTGAGGTTCCTGCTGTCTTAGGGTTCAAAAAGACAATCGATAGTTAATGTTATCACATTATTTGGTAACTGGGTTAACTTTGAAAAGTTCTTTTGTTATGGTTTGCTGTACAGTACCCAGTATCTTGTATATAGCTGTGTTATTCGTTGCTTCTAATCTACTTGGTCTAGGCTTTTGAGAGAGTCCGCATATCAAATACACAACCTATATATTAAAAAGATTCAGTTTGTGTTTTGAAAAACTTTGAGACATACAATTGATTTTCCCCCTCTCATATTAATTAACTAGTGATTTATATGTCTACATTTTGCTAGGAGTGTACATAAACACCATTCCCACCACCAAAAGACTGTGACCCATCCCTCCCACCCACTCCCACCCCCCACTGGCCCAGGAAGCTGCATGTCTACCCCTCACCACAGGGCTTTTACTTTGGTGCCCTACTTACAATTTGGTCAGGTCCTGCTTTTAGTTTCCCTTTCAGATCTTCTTATTCAACTTCTGTTGATGAGTGGGATCATCCCATACTCATCTTTATCTTTCTGACTTAGCTCACTTAACATAATTCCTTCTAGCTCTGTCCAAGATGGGTCAGAGAAGGTGGGTTCATTGTTCTTGATAGCTGCATATTATTCCATTGTGTATATATACCACAGCTTTCTCAGCCACTCATCTGTTGTTGGGCACCTGGGTTGCTTCCAGGTTTTAGCTATTATGAATTGTGCTGCTATGAACATAGGAGTACACACCTCTTTTTGGTTGGGTGTTACAGAGTCCTTGGGGTAGATTCCCAGGAGAGGAATTACTGGGTCATATGGAAGGTCCATATCTAGCCTTGTGAGAGTTCTCCAGACTGCTCTCCACAGAGGCTGGACAAATTTACATTCCCATCAGCAGTGCAAGAGGGTTCCTCTGTCCCCACAGCCTCTCCAGCATTTGTTGCTGCTGTCCTTTTTGATGTATGCCATTCTCACAGGAGTGAGGTGGTATCTCAATGTTGTCTTTATTTGCATTTCTCTGACAATCAGCGGCCTGGAGCAGTTTTTCATATTTTTGTTAGCCTTTTGGATCTCCCCTGGAGTGAATGTTCTGTTCATACCCTCTCCCCATTTGTGGATGGGGCCATTTGCTTTTTTGTTGCTAAGTTTGCTGAGCTCTTTGTATATTTTGGTGATTCGTCTCTTGTCTGATGTATGGCATGTGAAGATCTTCTCCCATTCTGTGAGGGGTCTCTTTTTTTGTGTGATAGTTTCTTTGGCTGTGAAGAAGCTTTTCAATTTGATGTAGTCCCATTGGTTTGTTTCTGCTTTAGTCTTTCTTGCAATTGGGTTTGTTTCATCAAAGATGTCCTTGAGGTGTAGGTGGGAAAGTGTTTTACCAATGTTTTCTTCTAAGTATTTGATTGTTTCTGGTCTAACATCCAGGTCTTTAATCCATTTGCAATTGATTTTTGTTTCTGGCGAGATAAAGTGGTTCAGTTTCATTCTTCTGCATGTTTCTACCCACTTTTCCCAGCACCATTTATTGAAGAGAGCTTCCTTCTTCCATTTAATACTTTGGGCCCCCTTATCAAAGATTAGATGTCCACAGGTGTGGCAGTTTAGTTCTGGGTTTTCAATTCTGTTCCATTGGTCTGTGTGCCTATTTTTGTTCTAGTACCATGCTGTTTTGATGATGATGGCTTTATAATAAAGTTTGAGGTCTGGTAGTGTGATGCTTCCATTTATGTTTCTTTTCCTCAAGATGGTTTTGGCAATTCTAGATGTTTTCTGGTTCCAGATAAATGACTGTAATTTTTGTTCTATTCTCTTAAAGAAGCTTGGTGGAACTTTGATGGGTATCACATTAAATTTGAATATTGCTCTGGGCAGAATATTCATTTTGATGATATTTATTCTTCCAATCCATGAGCATGGGATGTCTTTTCATTTCTTGGTATCAGTTTCTATTTCCTTGAATAATGACTCATAGTTTTCAGTATACAAGTCTTTCACTTCTTTGGTCAGCTTTACTCTTAGGTATTTTATTGATTTTTTTTGCAACAGTGAATGGGAGTGATTTCTGGATGTCTTCTTCTTCTTCAGATTTAGTGTTTGCATAAAGAAATACCACTGATTTTTGTACATTGATTTTGTAGCCTGACACCTTGCTATATTGCCTAATAATTTCCAGTAGTTTTCTGCTGGATTCTTTAGGTTTTTCTATGTATACTATCATATCATCTGCAAATAGTGAGAGCTTGACTTCTTCCCTTCCAATCTGTATTCCTTTGATTTCTTTCTCTTGCCTGATTGCTATGGCAAGAATTTCCAATACTATGTTGAAGAGTAATGGTGACAGTGAACAGCCCTGTCTAGTCCCCGATCTGAGAGGGAATGCTTTCAGCTTCTATCCATTGAGTATGATGTTGTCTGTAGGTTTTCTATATATGGATTCCACTATCTTGAGGAATTTCCCATCTATTCCCATTTTTTGTAGGGTTTTGAGCATGAATGGGTGTTGGATTTTGTCAAAGGCTTTCTCTGCATCTATTGAGATAATCATGTGGTTTTTGGCTTTGCTCTTATTGATGTAGTGAATGACATGGATTGACTTACGGATGTTGAACCAACCTTGCATTCCTGCGATAAATCCCAATTGGTCGTGATGTACAATCTTTTTGATATGCTGCTGTATCCAGTTGGCCAAGATCTTATTTAATATTTTGGTATCTATGTTCTTTTGGTATCAGGGTGATGTTGTCTTCATAGAAGGTGGAAGGGAGTGTTCCTGTTTCTTCGATCTTATGGAAAAGCTTTAGAAGTATGGGTACTGTTCTTCTTGGTTCAGTTTTGGAAGGGCATATGCTTCTAGGAATTCTTTCATTTCTTCCATATTTTCTAGCTTGGTGGCATATAGTTCTTCATAGAAGTTTCACATGAATTTCTGGGTTTCTGTGGTGTCAGTTGTGATATCTCCTCTACCGTTTACAATTCTATGAATTTGAGTCTTCTCCCTTTTTTGTGTAGTGAGTCTGGCTAGGGGTTTGTCAATTTTGTTTAATCTTTAAAAGAACCAAGATTTGGCTTCATTGATCTTCTGTGGTTCTCTTATTTTCGATGTTGTTTGTTGGTATGCATGAGACCCCTTCTGTTTCATTTGGTTTAAATCCCCCCTGCTTAACACTATTCTATTTACATAACCACTTCATTCTATTTACATAACCGCTGTTAACAAGCACTACCTTCCCTCCAGGGCATTGGTTCAATCCCCACTGTTTCATGATATGTTTTTGCTCCACCCTGATCCTCTCCTTTTCACACTCTGATTTTCACCAGTCACTTTTCTCTCCACCCTCTCTATGTCACATCCTGTTTCCACCCTACTTGACAAGTATATATAAAGACAGCATTGTGAGTTTTAGGGTACCTTTAGTTTAGCTTAGCTCGGCTTAGATTGTGCTACGTCCTGCATGAATAAAGAGATACTGCCTACAGCTCAACCATGAGTCCCTGGTCGTCTGTTACCCGCCCATGAAGCCAGCCCAGCGAAAACAACATAGCCCGTTAAAAACAACAGTTGTTTATTTCTGCTCTAATTTTAGTGATTTCTGTCCTACTGGTTGCTTTAGGGTTCCTTTGTTCCTCTTCATCTAAGTCCTGGAGGTGTGCAGTAAGGTCGTTTATTTGAGCTTTTTCTTGTTGTTTAATATGTGATTGTATGGCTATGAGTTTCCCTCTCAATACTGCTTTAGCTGTGTCCCAAATATTTTGATAGGTTTGGTCTTCATTTTCATTTGTTTCCAGGAACATTTGAATTTCTTGCTTGAGTGACTCTCTGAACCAGTGGTTCTTAAGCAGTATGTTGTTCAATTTACAAATTCTCTGTCTTCTAATAATTTTCTGTTTGTTGTTTAAATGTTAGTTTTACTCCACTGTGCTCTGAGAAGATAATAGGGATTTGTTGGTAATATGTGTAAGCCTGATAGAGCTTAGGGAGAACTACCTCCATCTTTGCATGGAGGTCTGAGAAGATAACCTCTTGGTAAGTCTCTCTCAACTGAGGTGAGCATAAGGGGGGAAACTCAGACTTGGTTCTTTCCTTCTTGACTCTTAGGCCCACAGATACCCCAGTACTTCCCTCCATTAACCACAGGCCACATGGCCGCAGATTCACTTATTCAAAGTCACCTTCTGATCACAGAAGAACACACCTTATCACACACTTCATCACACACCTCAGAGCCCAGACAAGAGAAATTCCAAACTATATGGCCTTTTGATATTCATCTTCTCTCTGTCTCACCCTACGGGTTTAACCCCTATGCTTCTCTCAAATACCTTTGGATAATTAAGTTGCTTGTGTTATGGAGAATAACTGTCTTGTATCTCATCAATTCCTGTCATACCAACCCCCTACCTTAGGGGCATGCTGACTGTTAAGAAACCTGTAATTTCTGTCATATTTCAACAATAATTAACTTCATTGCTTTTCTTTTTTTTTTTTTTTTAATTTTTTTTTTTTATTAAAGAAAGGATTAATTAACAAAACCATAGGGTAGGAGGGGTACAACTCCACACAATTCCCACCACCCAATCTCCATATCCCACCCCCTCCCCCGATAGCTTTCCCATTCTCTATCCCTCTGGGAGCATGGACCCAGGGTCATTGAGGGTTGCAGAAGGTAGAAGGTCTGGCTTCTGTAATTGCTTCCTCGCTGAACATGGGCGTTGACTGGTCGGTCCATACTCCCAGTCTGCCTCTCTCTTTCCCTAGTAGGATGGGTCTCTGGGGAAGCTGAGCTCCAGGACACATTGGTGGTGTCTTCAATCCAGGGAAGTCTGGCCGGCATCCTGATGACACCTGGAACCTGGTGACTGAAAAGAGAGTTAACATACAAAGCCAAACAAATTGTTGAGCAATCATGGACCCAAAGCTTGGAAAAGTGGAGAGGAAGTATTAGGGAGGTACTCACTGCAAACTCTAGTATACTTCTGCTTTCTTACTTTGGTGCCATACTCCAAACTCAGTCAATTTCTGCTTTGCGTTTCTACTTCTTTTTTTTTTTTTTTTTACATGCATAACATTCTCCAGATTCCCATTTAGCAATATAACCCCCACTAACTTCATTGCTTTTCTCTTTAACTCATGTCCACTTTGCTAATAAACGGACTCTAGGATTCTGGGACTCTAAGGACTCAGATTCTAGATTCACGCTAAGAGTCCCCTGGTGTCTTTTACTTCATATCACCCCTGTCGTGAGCAAGAAAGAACCAGCCCGTTACCTTTCCCCTGGAGGCCACCCTGCCAGAGAAGGAGAGAGACACCCTGAAAGGGATGATTTCAATGCTCTTGAATTTATTGATGCTGTCTTTGTGGCCTAACATGTGGTCTATCATTGAGTATGTGTTGTGTGGATTTGAGAAGAATGTGTATTCCAGTTTTTTGGGGTGAAGGGCTCTGAAGATGTCCAGGAGGTCTAGTCTGACCATCTCTTCATTTAATTCTCTTGTTTCTTTGTTGATTCTCTGCTTTGTTAATCTAAGTGTGAGAGTGTGGTGTTAAAATCTCCCAGTATTATTGTATTACTATTGATGTATTTTTGAAGTTCTTTCAGTAGGTGTTTGATGTATTTAGATGGCCCCTCATTGGGTGCATAGATGTTAATAATTGTTAAGTCTTTTTGGCTGATTGATCCTCTAATCATTATGTAATGTCCTTGCCTATCTTTTATTCCTTTATTTAATTTAAAATCTATTGTGTCAGAGATGAGAATGGCTGTTCCAGCTTTTTTTGTGGTCCATTAGCCTGTATGATAGTTTTCCATCCTTTCACTTTGAGTCTGCGTTTATTTTGTTGTGTCAGATGGGATTCTTGCAAGCAGCATATGGTTGGGTTATGTTTTCTGATCCATCCTCCCTCTCTGTGCCTTTTAATGGGTGAGTCTAAGCCATTGACATTTATTGATATTATGGATTTAATGTATTGTATTGCCATTGTTCAATGAGTTTTTATTTTCTCTGATATATAGCAAGTATTATAATGAAGTTCTTGTTTATAAGAGGTCTTTTAGAACCTCTTTCAGGGCCGGTTTGGTAATGGTTACAATTTTCCTAATTTTTTAGATACAGGTTAGAGTTGCTGGACAGAATAATCTTTAAATTCAAATGACTTGAGAAACTCCTTTGCTACAGAGAAACGTGTGTAAGTACAGCTTTATCATAACGGATACAATGGGCTGGTTTTAGTCGTATCTTAGCACACAGCCCTTACACTAAATGCCCTATTCTTGAGAATGCTTTCAGTTATGTTTGTTGTCTTGATAAATAGATGCTCTGATTCAAAATCTCTTGCCCTCTAGCCTTGTAGATGAAAAGGACTTGAGAATCTCTTACCTTCCCAAGATTCTTTTCACTAACAACTGCTAATCAGGACTGTATTCTCAAAGATAAGCCAGAAATTCCATTAGATATTTCTTGGACCAAAAACAGGAAGCCTGAGACACTTTATTGTTGAGGTAGTCTGCAAAAGTGTTATGATTACTCCTTTCTCTGCGTTCCTACTCTGCGATACTGTTACCTGTCAAGGGTCTTTCCTCTTCCTGGTTCTGTGTGTATGGAATGGTATCCTACAGTTTAACCCACATCAGTCACAATAGTCAATTTCTGTGTATACATAGTGGGCTCTGATGTATGTTTAGGTAGGTGAAGTGGCAGCAAGGGGGAGGCTTATATAAAGGTGAGCTATTTAGTTATAATTCTGTTGTGGGTGGCAGCAAAGTAGCTCACTTGGATAGTGTAACTGCTTTGCCACATATACAACCAGGTTTGAACTCAGTCCCCACCACATTGAAGCTTTGGTACTTTGGTCTTTCTCTGCCTTCTCTTTTTTTTTAGATTTTTTATTTATGAAAAGGAAACATTGACTAAACCATAGGATAAGAGGGGTACAACTTCACACAATTCCCACCACCAGAACTCTGTATCCCACCCCCTCCCCTGATAGCTTTCCTATTTAACCCTCTGGGAGTATGGACCCAAGGTCCTTGTGGGATGCAGAAGGTTGAAGGTTTGGCTTCTGTAATTGCTTCCCCACTAAACATGGTCGTTGACAGGTCAATCCATACTCCCAGCCTGCCTCTCTCTTTCCCTAGTGGGGAAGGGCTCTGGGGAAGAAGAGCTCCAGGATCCTTGGTCCCCACTTGCAGGAGGAAACCTTTGTCAGTGGTGAAGCAGTGCTGTAGGTGTCTCTCTGTCACTCTCTACCGTCCCTTTCCTCCTTGATTTCTTATGGTTTTTATCCAGTAAATAAATAAATAAAAATAACAGGGAGCCAGGCAGTGGCGCAGCAGGTTAAGCGCACATGGCGCGAAGTGAAGGGCCTGCATCCTGGTCTGAGCCCTCAGCTCCCCACTTGCAGGGGAGTCACTTCACAGGCGGTGAAGCAGGTCTGCAGTTGTCTCTCTCTCCCCCTCTCTGTCTTCCCCTCTTTTCTCCATTTCTCTCTGTCCTACCCAACAATAATGACAGCAATAACAACATTAATAATAATAGCCACAATGATAAAACAACAAGGGCACCAAGGTGGCGACTTGGACGCAGCAGCTGGCTGAGCTCCAACAAGCAGCAGCCTGTGACCGGGGATTCTCTGGATAGGGTAGGATACTGGGCCATCAGTAAGAGGGTGAATAAGGGGTCCTAAGAGTGATACCACTCTTGGGTTAGAAAACAGAGGCCAGGAAGAAAAAGAAAGGAAATCTTTCGATTATTTCTGAAGCTCACCCTCTCCCACCTCCCCCCAGAACCAGCCCCCAGGGGTGGGACAGCTGCTACTAGCAGGCTCTCCGCTGAGCTATTTTCTTTACCAAAATTCCTGGCTCATTAGGGATGTCATTCTAAGCCTTTTCCTTTCCTTCTCTTTCTCTCTCTTTTTTTTGAAGTGGCTGGAGCTCTATTTGAGTGACAAAATACCTGTCCAATCAGAGCCTCACCCCTGCCAGGGAAAGGCTACCTGGAGTTTTTTTTTTTTGGATATTCTTACAATTGGCTGTCTTTGCTCAGGCTTCCTAGAGCCAATCTGTCCGGAGCAGTCCAAGCTGCAGACTGACAGGGTTTTTTAAACTATATTCTATTATTACTGTTATTATATACGTGTATCCCCTTTGCCCTCTTCTTATTCAGGTTGACCAAAATTAACTGTTGTTTTTTCCATTGCTAGGTGACTGGGTGTCCTATCCAGTGTGAGAGGAACTTCCCTCCACTCTCTTTTTTCCCACCTCCTAGCTAATTAAAAAACAAAACTCTTTCCTTTCACTGCTCTTTTTTTCTTGTTCTTGTCTTCTTTTCTTCCTTCCTCCTTGTTTTGCTTTCTAAATTCATTAATACTCATTTGTGAATTGTTTTGGGGAAGAAATCTGACTAAGAGTGGACTCTGTGTGTGTATGTCTCTCTCTCTCTTCTCTATGTCCCTTTCTTCTCTTGCTATACCTAGAATTTATAGTAGACATTAGATTTGCATAATTGTCTATTCTTGCTTTCCCTTTTTTCCTTTGGATTTGGTTGCTATTTTTTTGTGGACTGGAGGTGTTGTTTGGCTAACTGGTATTGGTTAAACTGCATCAATCCTTGCTTCAGTTACTATTGTTGTAATTTCTGAGGTTGGGTGACTACATTTGTCATAAAGGTATTTAACATAGCATGGCTTGTACTCGAAACACAACAACTGAAGAATGAAAGAACAGAAAAATAAAAAAACACATCAATGAAAAAAAAAAGATTGAATCAATAGCAAATAAAATTGCTGACACAATGAATCAACACAGGAACCCAGAAGACATTCCAAATCAGTCAGAAGTAACCATAGATAAGAAAAATATGCAAGCAATAATAAACCTAAAAATCACAGAAATGAAGACAACTGAGGAAAGGGCTATCAGAATTAGGGAAACAACAGATGAGACCCTCAAGGAAAACACAAGCTACCTCGAGGAAATTAAAGAACAGAAAGCTGAAATTGCTGAACTAAAAGGTTGATTAGCAGAGTAATCTAATACTATAACTGAACTGAAGAAAGAAGCTGAGGGGAGGGAAAGCAGGCTAACAGAATCAGAAATCAGAATTAGCCAGACAGAGGATGAGCTAGAGAAAACGTCAGAAAGAGGTAAAAGAGCTCAAAAAAAGATTGAGAGACACTGAAAACAACAACAGAGACATATGAGATGATCTCAAAAAAAGTAACATTTGTATAATTGGCCTGCTAGAGGAAGAAAGAGAGGAAGGGGAAGTAAACATTCTAGAGGAAATAATGAAAACTTCCCAGACCTAAACAACAGAAAGGACATTAATATTCAAGAAACTCAGAGAGTCCCAAACAGAATCAACCCATACCTGAAGACACCAAGACACATCATAGTTACAGTGAAAAGAAGTGATAAAGGATCCTAAAGATTGCAAGAGAAAAACAAAAATTCACATACAGGGGAAAACCCATAAGACTATCAGCACACTTCTCTACTCAGACTCTAAAAGCCAGAAGAGAATGACAAGATATCTGTCGAGCCCTGAATGAAAAAGGGTTTCAAACAAGGATAATATATCATGCTAGACTTTCATTCAAACTAGATGGAGGGATCAAAACCTTCTCAGACAGACAACAGTTAAAGGAGGCAACCATCACCAAGCCTGCCCTGAAAGAGGTTCTAAAAGACCTCTTATAAAGAACAACATCACCATAATACATGCCATATATCAGAACAAATAAAACTTGTTGAATAATGGCATTACAATACATTAAATCCATAATATCAGTAGATGTCAATGGCTTAAACTCACCCATTAAAAGGCACAGAGTGGGAGAATGGATCAGGAAACATAGCCCAAACATATGCTGCTTGCAAGAATCCCATCTGACCCTTACAAGACAAACACAGGCTTAAAGTGAAAGGATGGAAAACTATCATACATGCTAATGGTCTGCAAAAAAGGGCAGGAACAGCCATTCTCATCTCTGACACAATAGTCTTTAAATTAAATAAAATAATAAAAGGTAGGCAAGACCATTACATAGTGATTAGAGGATCAATCAACTAAGAAGATTTAACAGTTATTAACATCTATGCACCCAATGAGGGACCATCTAAATACATCAAACACCTACTGAAAGAATTACAAAACTACATCAATAGTAATACAATGATAGTGGGAGATTTTAATACTCCATTCTCACACTTAGTTAGACAGATCAACGAAGCAGAGAATCAACAAAGAAACAAGAGAATTAAATGAAGAGATGGTCAGACTAGACCTCCTGGACATTTTCAGAGTTCTTCACCACAAAAAACTGGAATACATATTCTTTTGAAATCCACATAGCACATACTCAAGGATTGACCACATGTTAGGCCACAAAGACAGCATCAACAAATTCAAGAGCATTGAAATTATCCTAAGTATCTTCTTAAACCACAGTGGACTAAAGGTAGCATTTAACAATAAACAGAAAATTACTAAAAGTCACAGAATTTGGAAACTAAACAACATACTCTTTAAGAACCACTGGGTCAGAGAGTCACTTAAGCAGGAAATTCAAATGTTCCTGGAAGCAAATGAAAACGAAGACACAACCTATCAAAATATTTGGGACACAAGCAAAGCAATACTGAGAGGGAAACTCAGCCATACAATCACATATTAGAAAAAACTCAAATAAATGACCTTACTGCACAGCTTAAGGACTTAGATGAAGAAGAACAAAGGGACCCTAAAGCAACCAGGAGGACAGAAATCACTAAAATTAGAGCAGAAATAAACAACATTTAAAATAAGAGAACCATACAAAAGATCAATGAAGCCAGATGCTGGTTCTTTGAAAAATTAAACAAGATTGACAAACCCCTATCCAGAATCACTTAAAAAAAAAAAAAGAAGAAGAAGAAGACTCGCGAACCTTCTACAAAGAATGATACGCCACCAAGCTAGAGAATCTGGAAGAAATGGAAGAATTCCTGGAAACATATACCCTTCCAAAACTGAATCAAAAAGAACTACAAAACCTAAATGCACCAATCGCAGACAAAGAAATCGAAACAGTTATTAAGAATCTTCCCAACAACAAAAGTCCTGGACTACATGGCTTCACAAATGAATTCTACAAAACCTTCAGGAAATAGTTAATGCCTTCTCTGTCTGAAACCACAACAAAATAGTGTTCTTGTCTACAGGCTCCCAGTTCTTGTCTTTCACCTTTTTTTCTCTCTCTCTGCACTGCTTATTTGTTCCTATTTTCATTTTTGTCTCTTACCTTGCCACTACTTTCAAATTCAGGAAATTTAGGGCATGGTTTTCATTTATTTTCTGTGGTTAGTCTTTTGTCTAAACACAGGTAGAAACCTTAAGGCCATCTCTTTAAACAGGCAAAATTGTTTTTTTTTTTAATTTCTTTATTGGGCAATTAATGTTTTATATTTGACAGTAAATACAATAGTTTGTATATGCATAACATTTTCCAGTTTTCCATATAACCATACAACCCCCATTAGGTCCTCTGTCATCCTTCTTGAATCTATATTCTCCCCATTCAGCCACCCCAGAGTCTTTTACTTTGGTGCAATATGCCAATTCCAGTTCAGGTTCTACTTAAACAAGTAAAAATGTTTTGTTCCTAATACATAAATGTGTTTTTAAATAATGGTGCCAAATGTGTACATATACCCAAGGAATTGTATTTTGTTTTTGTTTTGTTTTCTGATCTGGGTCAGAAACTCTTCAGAGCTGGATAATGAAATCTTCTGAGCCAGGGAGATTCAGAGGGGCTCAGCCTGGGAGTGCCTATCCTGGAGTTCTGGGTCTGGGTGCCACTACACCAAGGGCTTAGGGTCTAAATCTGGAGCTGGATGACTGAGCCTTGAGATTTCATTTGGAAAGGGGCAGTATGGGAGCCTCATTGCCTAGGATTGGGGATATGGGCTAAGGGATCTCAGGACCTGCAGTGCAGCTGCTCTCTACTTCATAATACTGCTCCCCCCCCCCCCAGAGCCCTTCCAGTGCCTTACCACACCTCCACACGAGGGGGAAGGCACTGTTTGGGATGGCCAGCTGCCTTTTATCTTTCATTCTGGTAGCAGAGGATGCCATCCCCATGTGTGCAGGTTGAGCAAGTATGCGGGTGAGAGCAGCTCACTTCCCTGACTCCATCCCACCATCCTTGTCTGGGCCCAAACTGAAGCTAGGCCTATCCATCTTTCTCAGCTCACTCTCTGAAAAATATCCCATGCCTTAAAAGGGAGACTCCTCCCAACTATCCTCTTCCCCTTCTTCGCATCCATGGCCCTCCCACTGCAAGGCAGCCCACCTGCTACTCCTGACCTGGTGAATAGGCTGAAATCTCGAGCAGGAGATCTAGAGGCAGGAGAGGAGATAGGGAGGTTTAAGAAGCTTCTGTGATAGACTGGGTTAGGGATAGGAGCCTGGTTCAAGCCTCATGTCCCTTCTGCAGGGAGAAGCTTTGCATGTGGCAAAGCAGTGCTGCAGGTGTCTGTCTTTCTCTTTTCCTCTCTATCCCCTTCTTCTCTCTCAACCTTTTTCTGTCTCTATCCAATACATTAGATAAATGAAAAATTTAAATACAACTATAAGAAACAAAAATGAGAAAAAATGGCCCTCAAGGAGCAGTGGAATTGTGATGGAGGCACTGAGCCCTAGAAATAAACCTGGTGCCAAAAAGGTGAATAAATAAATAAAAGACAAGTAAGAATAAGAAGTTGTTTACTTTTCTTACAAAATATGGTGTAAAGTACCCATGTTTCATATTTTTGTACCCTTAACAATGAGTATTGCCACTCTTGATACCATGAAAACATGTTGATACTGCTACTTATATAGCAATTGATAATTTTCAAAGTTTTTCAAAGTTTATCTCATTTGTTTCCCAGAAAAATCTTCTTAAGGACTACTATTATCCTTACTTTGATCCAAATCTTAAGTATTATTACTTAGGGCAACAAACATTAATAACCAGATTTTTGGTGAAAAAGTTTAGGATATATTACTTTCATTATTGTTAATAATATTCAAGACATTTTAAAAGAAATATTTATTTATTTATTCCCTTTTGTTGCCCTTGTTTTATTGTTGTTGTTGTTGGATAGGACAGAGAAGTTGTGAAGCGACTCCCCTGCAGGTGGGGAGCCGGGGCTGGAACCAGGATTCTTATACCAGTCCTTGCGCTTTGTGCCACCTGCGCTTAACCCGCTACACTACGGACCTTCCATATGATCCAGTAATTCCTCTCCTGGGGTTATACCCCAAGGACTCCATAACACCTAACCAAAAAGAGGTGTGTACTCCTATGTTCATAGCAGCACAATTCATAATAGCTAAAACCTGGAAGCAACCCAGGTGCCCAACAACAGATGATTGGCGGACTCCCTTAAAGACATTTTAACTACTATTATTTGGTAGTAAAATGTAATTTAATAATATAGTACATACTGACTCAAAATCTGTAACATAATGTCACAGATAGAAAGATAATACATATGGGAGTCAGGCAGTAGCGCAGCAGGTTAAGTGCACATGGCGCAAAGTGCAAGGACTGGCGTAAAAATACCTGTTCAAGCCTCTGGCTCCCCACCTGCAGGGGAGTTGTTTCACAGGCAATGAAGCAGGTCTGCAGGTGTCTTTCTCTCCCCTGCCTGTCTTCCCCTCCTCTCTCCATTTCTCTCTGTTCTATCTAACAATGACAACATCAGTAACAATAATAACTACAATAACAATAAAAAACCAAGGGCAACAAAAGGGAAAATAAATATTTTTTAAAAAAATGAAAGATAGTATATTTTTATGGCATAAAAGAATGTCAACAACTTTTTAATGATTTATAAGGTTAAAGCATCTGGTTCTTTGAGGTCATTAACAACTTCATGTGTAGTGCAGATCTCAAGAGCCTTTTAGCAGTGGTTTGTGTATATGTGATAGAAGTTATCTCAAGATTTTTATAGATTCATAAGCTCTAGTAGATATTAAATGTATTGTGATTCATTTGTTGGCTAGCCATAGGAAATAATGTCCTTTCTCTAAATGGACTTGTACAGATCTCCTCATGTACAAAAATATGTAATTCTTGTGTTTACTCACAAACATTAAACAGAAATTAATTCAAAAACATTGATATGATCTATAAGTGTGCATAAAAACCACTAAGATAATTATATTGAAGAAATATTATGATAAATATTTTATTTATTATTTATTCCTTTTTGTTGCCCTTGTTCTTTTATTGTTGTAGATATTATTTGCTGTCATCGTTGTTGGATAGGACAGGGAGAAATGGAGAGAGGAGGGGAAGACAGGGGGAGAGAAAAACAGACACCTGCAGACCTGCTTCACCACTTGTGAAGTGACTCCCCTGCAGGTGGGGAGTTGGGGGCTTGAACTGGGATTCTTATGCTGATCCTCATGTTTTGTGGCACGTGTGCTTAACCCGCTGTGTTACCACCTGACTCCCGATGATAAATATTTTATGGACATATGAATTAAACAGGAAATATGCAGTCTCACCTGCAAGTATAATTCTTTTTTTTTAGAAATCTGAGTACTGCTCTCCTGGGGATATATCCTAAGGTACCCAACACACCCATCCAAAAAGATCTGTGTACACATATGTTCTTAGCAGCACAATTTGTAATAGCTAAAACCTGGTAGCAACCCAGGTGTCGAACAACAGATGAGTGAGTGGCTGAGCAAGTTGTGGTCCATATACACAATGGAATACTACTCAGCTACTTAAAACGGTGACTTCACTGTTTTCAGCTGATCTTGGATGGACCTTGAAAAAAAAATCATGTTAAGTGAAATAAGCAGAAACATAAGGATGAATATGGGATGATCTCACTCTCAGGCAGAAGTTGAAAAGCAAGATCAGAAGAGAAAACACAAGTAGAACCTGAACTGGAGTTGGTGTATTGCACCAAAGTAAAAGACTCTGGGGTGGGTAGTGGGGAGACTATAGGTCCAGAAAGGATGACAGAGGACCTAGTGGGGGTTGTATTGTTATATGGAAAATTGGGAAATGTTATGCATGTAGAAACTATTGTATTTACTGTCGAATGTAACACATTAATTCCCTAATAAAGAAATTAAAAAAATAAAATAAAATTAAAAAAAGAAATCTGAGTACTGCTATCATTTTATGTTACATTATTTAATCTGATTTAAGATTTAAGATAAACCAGTTTTAGTTGTCAAATATCCTTTTATTTTATAATTTAAGCTGAGTAGCCACAGCTGTACCAACTTTAAAAAAATTTATTATATTTATTTATTTATTTATTGGATAGAGACAGCCAGAAATCAAGAGGGAAAGGGGAGATAGAGAGGGGGAGAGACAGAGTGACACCTGCAGCACTGCTTCACCACTCACAAAGCTTTCCCCCTGCAGGTGGGGACTGGGTGCTCAAACCCAGGTCCTTGTGCATTGCTACATGTGCACTTAACCAGGTGTGCCACCACCCAGCCCCCCTACTTTTTTTTTATAATACTATACCATGTTCATTGAGTCTTGCACATGTGTGACACCACTACTAAGTGGCCTCCCTGGGCTGATTTTTGTTGTTGTTTATTTTAATTTGGAAAAAGGGAGGGCAGAGAAAGAGAGAAGGAGAGTTGCTAGAGCACTAGTCCCTCGTCCTTGGCCCTCCCACGGATGATCATGGTGTTCCCATGTAGTGCCAGGTCTTGAACCCAGGGCCACAGGTGTGGCTTTACTAGGTGAGCTATCTCTTGGCCCCAGTAATTTATGATTATTATCATTTGTGTTATTATTTATTATCACTCTGTCTTCATTGCTCAGGGCTGAGTTATTTGAGTTATCTGTTCATCTGTAGGTATAGGTAGAGACAGAGAGAGGGAAATAAACCATAACACTGATACTTCTCCCAGTGCAGTGGGATCTGGCCTCATGACAACACCACGTACTCTCCAAGTGAATGATTTTGGTAACCATGGATCCAATCTTTGTAATGATTTAAGTGCTATTCAACATAAAAGACTTATTTTTCTTGTTTCCTCTGAACGTAGATAAGTGATATTTTAAATAGCATCTTTACAGTTCTACATGATTCAGTGTCTCTACAAGTTAAATAATTATATCTTCATCAATTATTTAGTTTCTCAAAGGATTCCCAGATCTAATGACTCTTACTGATTAATACTATGACTCCACAATCATCCCAGTGGCCATTTTTCTTTTCTTTTTTCATTTTATTCAATAGGACAGAGAGAATTTGAGGGCAGAGAGAAAAATAAAGAGGGAGAGAGAAAGGTAGACCTGCAGACCTGCTTCACCACTGGTGAAGTGTCACCCGTGCAGTTAGGGAGCCAGGGCTTGAACCTGGTCCCTTGTGCAGGTCCTTGCACATTGTACTATGTGTGCTTAACTAGGTGTGCCATGGCCTGGTCTCCAACAATCTTTGTACGTTTCCTTTTCTTTTTATTATCTTTATTTATTTTTAAATTTTTTCCCTTTTTTTGCCATTATTATTGTTACTGCAGTCATTGTTGTTGGATAAGACAGAGAGAAATGGAGAGAAGAGGGGAAGACAGAGAGGGTTAGAGAAAGAGAGACACCTGCAGAACTGCTTCACCACCTGTGAAGCGACTCCCCTGCAGGTGGGGAGCCTGTGTCTCCAACTGGGATCCTTATGCGGGCCCTTGCATTTCATGCTGCGTGTGCTTAACCTGCTGTGTCACCGCCTGGCTCCCTGTTATCTTGATTTATTTACTGGATAAAAACCATAAGAAATCAAGGAGGAAAGGGACGATAGAAAGAGACAGAGAGATACCTGTAGCACTGCTTTACCACTCGCAAAGGTTTCCTCCTGCAGGTGGGGACCAAGGGCTCAAATCCGGGTCATTGCACATTGTACGGTGTGCTCAACCAGGTGTGCTACCACCTGGCCCCACAAATTTCTTTGTTATGCTTTTGTTTCTCCTAAATGCCTAGGGTTGGGCTTTCTGTATTCTGTGTTTAACTCTGTAAGAAATGGCCAGTGGAGGGTAGATAGCATAATATTTATGCAAACAGACTCTCATGCCTGAAGCTCCAAAGTCTCATGTTCAATCCCCCACACCACCATAAGCCAGAGCTAAACAGTGCTCTGGTTAAAAAAAAAAAAAAGAAATGGCCAAACAGTTATCCGAAGTTGCTGGATAAATGTTAGAAGTCTGCCTTTTACTTCCTCATCAGCTCTGTTATAAGAGTTCCAGTCGCTCCACATTCTTGCCAATCAGTCAGAAGATTTTAATCAAATCTAATTGTCATGTTGTGCTATCTCATTGTGGTTTATTTCCTTCATGATAAATGATGTTGAATACTTTTAAAATTTTTTTATCTTTATTTATTGGATAGAGACAGCCAGAAGTCAAGAGGGAAGGGGATCATAGAACTGAGAGACACTTGCAGCCCTGCTTCACCACTTGCAAAGCTTTCCCCCTGCAGCTGGGAACTGGGGGCTTGAACCTGGGTCCTTGTACATTGTAACATGTGTGCTTGACCAGGTGTGCCACCATCTGGCCCCGTGCTGAATACCTTTATGTGAGTTTTAGGGTACTTGAGTTTAGCTTAGCTCGGCTTAGATTGTGCTGTGTCCTGCATGAATAAAGAGATACTGCCTACAGCTCAACCATGAGTCCCTGGTCGTCTGTTGCTTGCCCGTGAAGCCAGCCCGGCGAAAACGACATATGGCGCTACAACGTGGGACTGGACCTGCGCAACTCCCAGATAAGTGAAGACTTTGCCACCTATGCACTATGGTCTTCTCTTCTACTTATGAAGAGGTTTGCCAAAGCCTCTACTGTTTCATTATGAGACAGTTTCTCTGTCTCTGGAACATTTTACTCTGGGCCACACTTCGGTTCCCTGACCAGGAACTTTGGTTTCTTATGACTGGGATCATAGAGCTTGGGAGATACACGGAGATTTCTCTTTGGACTTTCTGGATTCCCTCTCCCATGTTTCCTGAGGAAAAGGACTACATTTTGCTCCGGGCCACAGTTTGGTTCTTTATGACTGTGATCGTAGACCTTGGGATATGCATGGGGATTTCCCCTGGGACTTTCTGGACTTCTTCTCCAATGTTTCCCATGGAGAAGGACTACTCTAGTTTGAGGAGCATTCTCCAGTACCCTGGCAGTTCCCAAGTATGGAGACACGTGGTTAGTTCTACTCTCCTGATTGGATTCTTTCTTCAATAGGAAGACACTTTTAAAAATGGGTGCCTGAAGCAATCCAGCAGGAACAGTCAGAAGCACCCTAAATGGAATTTCGAGGAGCTTTTTGGACTAGGACGCCCTCCGGGGACTCTTAATCCTACATGGTGAGATCTTGATAATCTGGTTCAAGTTGCGTTTCATAAGAGAATGATTTCAATGACTGAATTTTTGTTTGACATTGACTTAAAAAAAAAAATGCTGGACGCAGCCATGATTTCTAGAGACATCCAGAAACAATCCAAAAAATTGTTTTTTCCCTCCTTTGATTTCTCTTTTACGTCTTGACATGAATCTGAAACGTTTAATCCTGAAAACTGTATGAGTTATGGGTGGGGCAGATAGTGCAATGATTATGTTAATTATTCTCATGCCTGAGGCTTTTAACCGTGGTTCTTCTGTTTACCTTTCCACATTTTATTGAGTTTAAACTGTCTAAACAACCTTAAAATCATACTAGAAAGGACTTCCAATTATAATGGAGTTATCAATTATAGTAAACTTCTAATCTGCTACAAGTTTTGTTTGACAAGTAAGTGAATTTCAGCTGTCAAAGTCTTCACATGAAAAAGCATCTACTCAAATGGAATTCCTGGAAATCCATTTGGATCCTGTTCTCTGACATCGCCCACAAGATGGAATGACTACAACACACCCCTGGAAACCAATGAGGTGACCTGGCACGACCTGAAGAAACAGATTCACAGACTCCAAAGCTCACTCTCTACAGAAAAGCAGAATTCTGGTGGCCGACATTCCCCATCGAGACAGACGTGCAGCGTTTCATCCTCTGGCATTTTCTTCTGTGGTCAGCTACTTTGGACTGACACCTCCATCGGACTTACTGGTACACGCTGCTGTGTTTCTCAAAGACTAACTTCAGCCAATTTCCTTGAGACTTTATAGACCATGTCCCCTCGCCTGCAGGCTCTTCCCCAGAGGCAGAAAATTCCCCCACCTTATTAGGTTATGTCCACAGAGGCATGAAGCGCCCCAAGAGGCAAGAGATGCCCACAGAGGCAGGAATCGCCCTTTGAGGCAAGAGATGCCTCCAGAGGCATGAAGCACTCCCAGAGGCAAGAAATGCCCTTTCATCTGCTAGGCCTTGCCCTTTGAGGCAAGAAATGTTCCCCTTGGCATCACACTGGTTATTGCTGCTCACCTATTTTGTTTTCCATGTCTTATGCCAGTTCTTTTGAAAACGCCTGTATGATATAGGTTTCTGTTCACCCCACAATCCTGATACTATGACCATTAGTTAAAAAGAAAGGGGGAATTGTTGGTATGCATGAGACCCCTTCTGTTTCATTTGGTTTAAATCCTCCCTGCTTAACACTATTCTATTTACATAACCACTGCATTCTGTTTACATAACCACTGTTAACAAGCACCACCCTCCCTCCAGGGCATTGGTGGTTCAGTGATAGGATTCTCGCCTGCTCTGCCCCCTCCTTGTCACACTCTGATTTTCACCAGTCATTTTTCTCTCCACCCTCTCTATGTCACATCCTGTTTCCACCTTACTTGGCAAGTATATATAAAGACAGCATTGTGAGTTTTAGGGTACTTGAGTTTAGCTTAGCTCGGCTTAGATTGTGCTGCGTCCTGCATGAATAAAGAGATACTGCCTACAGCTCAGCCATGAGTCCCTGGTCATCTGTTGCCCGCCCGTGAAGCCAGCCCGGCGAAAACAACACCTTTTCATGTTCTTATTTGCCAAACATAATTGTTTATCTAGTGAAGTGTCTATTCCTATTTGCTTTTATTTATTGATTGATTTTGAACTTCAAGATGGAAGAATTTTCAGTTTATTCTGTGGAAAATTTCTCAGACATGTGTGTGGCAAATATCTTATCCTGGTCTGTGTTTTGCTTATGCATTCCCTACTATTTTGTAGAGCAGAAATTTTAAATTTAAATCAAGACCAGTTAATCAGTGTGCTAATGTTCTGTGCATTTCACATCACAAGCAGCCTGTCTACACAAAGATCACAGAGATCTTTCCCCTACTTTAGAAATGATATACTTTTAGTTGAATAATACATTTTAGCTCATCTTTGTGATCACAGCTATTTGTGTGGTGGAAGAAAGTCAAATTTTACTTTAAATAAAATGATAAAAGAAAAAGAAATAATGGCTGTGTAGTTCAAGATGTTTTTTTTTTGTGTGTGAAAAAAATTTATTCTGTTGAATTATGGTGACTCCTGTTTTGAAAATGCCTTTTCCATACACATGTGACTTTATCTCTGGATTCTCTGCTTTAGTTATCTTCCATTTACCTGTGTGTATAGCTTTAGCATTAATACCACAGTAGCTTGATTGTTGTAGTTCTATAATACATGCTGTGGATGTCTTTTGCACAGCTGTATATATTTTAGAATCTACTTAAAATCTTTTTTTTTTTTTACAAGTCTGTGATTGTATTATGACTATATTGAATACAAAATGAAAGTATAGAAAAAGTGAAGCTGCCTTTCTGATCAGAGTCACATTAAAAAAAAAACCTCTTTTGACATAGTGCAAGAATGTATTTGAAGAAAGCACAACTGAAGACAGAACAATGCATAGTCCAGGTAATAGCTAAGGAGACAAGAGCAGAAGCACTAGGGAGTAGATGCTTTTGAAAACTATATCAGTTTTCGTTACTCCTCAAATTGCTACATTTTTTGTGTTTAAAATGATGAGCTTTTTAAATTTATATATCTGAAAGTTGGGAGTCTGATACAGTTCCCACACTAAAATAGAAGTATCAGTATACTGTTATTCTTCTTACTGTGTCACATTCTAACAGATTCTCCAATTTTATTTCCTGCTCCTTTGGGTCATTTTCGGGGTGTCTCTCTCCTTCTCCGGCAGGGTGTCCTCCAGGGGAAAGGTAACGGGCTGGTTCTTTCTCGCTCACGACAGGGGTGACACGAAGTAAAAGACACCAGGGGACTCTTAGCGTGAATCTAGAATCTGAGTCCTTGAGTCCCAGAATCCTAGAGTCCGTTTATTGGCAAAGTGGACATGAGTTAAATAGAAAAGCAATGGAGGTAATTATTGTTGCAATATGACAGAAATTACAGGTTTCTTAACAGTCAGCATGCCCCTAAGGTAGGGGGTTGGTATGACAGGAATTGATGAGATACAAGACAGTTATTTTCCATGACACAAGCAACTTAATTATCCAAAGGTATTTGAGAGAAGCATAGGGGTTAAACCCGTAGGGTGAGACAGAGAGAAGATGGATATCAAAAGGCCATATAGTTTGGAATTTCTCTTGTCTGGGCTCTGAGGTGTGTGATGAAGTGTGTGGATAAGGTGTGTTCTTCTGTGATCAGAAGGTGACTTTGAATAAGTGAATCTGCAGCCATGTGGCCTGCAGTTAATGGAGGGAAGTACTGGGGTATCTGTGGGCCTGAGAGTCAAGAAGGAAAGAACCAAGTCTGAGTTTACCCCCTTATGCTCACCTCGGTTGAGAGAGACTTACCAAGAGGTTATCTTCTCAGACCTCCATCCAAAGATGGGGGTGGTTCTCCCTAAGCTCTATCAGGATCACACATGTTCCCAACATCTCCTCCTAATTTCTTTAATTAATGAACTGTGTTTATGGATCAATGTCAGTTAGAGCATTTCTTTCCTCTAAAGGAATACGAGTGTAATGGTGAACTGAGACTCTCTGTACTGTAACATTAATTATGTCATGTATGCGTTTCTTGAGGAATTGAATGAGGCAAGGAATAATCAGCGATAGAGCTACCCTAGCTAGCAAAGGGCCTAGGAGAGGTAGAAGCCAAGCAGTTAAAGGAGAAGAGAACCAGGAGTTAGTATTGAAAGGGGAAAAGGAATTCTTAATATCACAGCTAAGTTTGTGCAAGATATTAACATTTCGGTTTTACAAATCTAATTTCATTTACAAAAGAAACAACATTTTTCTAGACAAAGATCACACTATTTAGCATAAATCAAGTCCAAACCATGGCAGTTCTGGAGTACCACCTTGGCAAGGGAGTTCATCTGTCTCTGGAGAGGCTCCAAGCTGTCCGAGGTGAAGGCAAATGGACTGTCGAAGTTGATTTTCAATGTGTCCAGCAGCATAGAGAGATTGTCCCAAAGTCCACCAGCAAGTTTAAGGGATGCAGTCAGTTGATGTGATGTTCAGGGGAAGAAACAGCAAGTCTGGTCCTCTGGTGGGTCAGCGCCAGCTGATGAAATTCTTCTTCTTCATAGAGGGTCAGCTGTGGAATAAGAAAAACTAGGAGGCAAGGACCAGGTAGAGAAGAACTGACACGAAAATTAGGTCAGCAGAAAGAGAATTGGGTAGGCTGGTGAGGTTAGCTGGAGTATATACTGGCATGGTGTCCTTTAATGGTAAGGACTTGCCAACAGGGACTCTGTGGATTTTCCAAGAGCAGTAATGTCATCCACCATAATAAAAGGAAAACAAACATTCCAGCATTGAAAAAAGAAAAAAGAAAAAAAATGTGTCTCTATGACTATGTGTCTCTATAAATTGGGTGGCTTTGTCAATAAGATATAATAAATGGACAATTCGGATTTCTGTAAATATTAAGAAGGTTTAGTAAAGTTACTTCATTGATACTTTAGTCAACTGAATACTGGGGGGTGCATTCCCCTTCTTTTTTATTAATTGAGCTTAAGGGTTATAGTTTTTCTTGTTTGAGTTGTAGCCCACATAAATTTAGAAAAAGTACCAATTGAGAAAAAAAATTGTTTATCAAACATGGGCAGGTGAGTTACATCAATCTGCCAGAGAGCACTGGATTTTATCAATGGGGATTAGTCTTCAAATTCTGAATAGCAGGATCTTAATTAAACAAAGCAGGAGCCAGTAAAGTGCTCTCACTATGGCAGGTCAAGCGTTAAAATTTAAGACGCCTGTAAAAAAATGAAAAAAAAAATTTTAGGATATGAGTGACTTTAAGAGTCATCACACACCCATAAATAAAAAAGAAAAATGTTTAGCTTTAAATCTTACCATATGAGCAGTCGGTTCTTCATCTGTAGATTGTACCTATAATTATTTACTTAAGAGAAAATAATGTGTACCAAGTTAGAAGTTTAATGGTTAGAATTGGCTTGAGTTCCTTCATATGATTTTAGAAGGCTCTTTATTAAAATATACCAGTATGTTATAGAAAGTCAATACCTAATGTGTTAACATGATAAAATGCTTACTATTTTTTTTTAATCACTTAAACAATTTTAAACTTAGTTTGTTAGAATCTTTGTTTATCACAAAGCTTATCACACCCTTAGGGCAGCTATAAACAAGGGTGGGTACACAACTTAATTGATCTTTCACTTAAAAAGCTAAGATAAACCTCATAGCTTAAATGTTTAAAAATAAATTTTTACTGTTACATTTATTTTAGATGACAATATTAGACTAAATAATTTTGTTGAATCACATCTGCCGAATAAAAAAAAATTTATCAGGCCAGGAATATCATGTTTAACCCTTTATTCCTGGCAAGGCCACTGTTCTACCCTGACTGGGTCATTAGAAAGCCAGACTAAGCACGGAATTTGTTACAGTGGCAGTTGGTATTAGGGTGCTGGTGATATTTAGAATATTTAGTGTGAGAGACTGCAGAGGCGTCTCACCACGCCTAGAGATCTCAGAAAATCTCTAATGAACTGATGCTGATATTAGCTATCAGAAGGATGAAACTGTCTTATATTTTAGTCTGGTAAAGGTGTGCCAACTCTACAAGTCAGGATCTTTAAAATCACATTCAGCTTAACTAAATCTTATTTAAAACTTAAAACAAAATCTAGTTATTTCAGAGGGTTAACACACATTAGTGAAAACAAAGTTAGCACACAAATTTAAAACAGACATTCTTGGTGAAAAAATTTTTTCCTTAGCTCACAGCCACTCCCCCCGCCACCCCGACCCCAGGAGGGGCGGGTGTGGCTAGAGGAATGACTGACTGCAGTCTTTGCCAATCTGTGGAGCAGGATCTCTGTGATGTGATTGGCTGCACGGATGGAACAAGCGGGCTTAGTTCACCACCCCGCCTAGAAAAAAAATTTAGGAAGTTTCTTTTCTGGGCTAAGGTACATTTTAGATTTTTAAAGAAACAAATCATTGAATTGCTATCAAAAGTGTGTGCTGGTTCTCTAATAACCTTTAAGTTAAAGAGACCGTCTTGTTTGATTGATTTCTTTCTTTCTTTAAAGAATAACTTGCTAGCCAGGTAATATCTCACTCAGAACTGGCTTAATCGTTTTCTGAGGGCTCTGGCTGTCACAAAAAAGCTTTATCTTTTGCGTTTTCCTTTTAAGCAGTAAATAGCAGTTTTAAGACCATGCCTAGGTCCACTTTAATGTCTGACTGACTCAGAAATTAGGAGAGGGTATAGAACAAAATGCCACAAAAGTGGGAGAGGAAAAAATTAGGTCAGACTCGTTTAAGATTAAACAGGGGAAGCTACATGAGGGGTAGACATGTAGCTTCCCCTGTTTAATCTTAAACGAGTCTGACCTAATTTTTTCCTCTCCCACTTTTGTGGCATTTTGTTCTATACCCTCTCCTAATTTCTGGGCCAGTGGGGGGTGGGAATGGGCGGGAGGGATGGGTCACGGTCCTTTGGTGATGGGAATGGTGTTTATGTACACTCCTAGCAAAATGTAGACATATAAATCAGTAGTTAATTAATATGAGAGGGGGAAATCAATTGTATGTCTCAAAGGTTCTCAAAAGACAAACTGAATCTTTTTAATAGATAGGCAACGTATTTGATATGCGGACTCTCTCAAAAGCCTAGACCAAGTAGATTAGAAGCTTCCAATAGCACAGCTATATACAAGATACTGGGTACTGTACAGCAAACCATAACAAAGGGACTTTTCAAAGTTAACCCAATTAACAAAGAATGTGATGATAATATTAACTATTGATTGTCTTTTTGAAGCCTAAGACAGCAGGAACCTCACATCTTCACTATAGAGCCCCTACTTCCCCCAGTCCTGGCACCCATGGATAGGGCTCACTTTCCCGTATGCTTCTCCCAATCCATACCAAATAATATTGCATCCGTCGATCACAACCTAACCAAAGCAACGATTGCCATCTCAACATGCTTCACCTCAGAGTGTATCCAGAGACTTCACGTGTGGAATGACAACCCTTCAGCTTCATTACTCGGGTGAGACCTTTCCTTTTATAGTACACTCTAATTTCATCTCAGGTAGTTCACTTTCTAACAAAGTCCCATAACCTAGACATACACCAGTTTCTGTGAGAGAGAGCGTATGCGCACACGTATCCATAAACTACTGCAAAATATATACCTGAAAGCAGGATTACACTACAGTTTGCAGTGAGTACCTCCCCAACACTTCCTCTCCACTATTCCAATCTTGGGATCCATGTTTGCTCAACAAATTGTTTGGCTTTGTATGTTAACTCTCTTTTCAATCACCAGGTTCCAGATGCCACCAGGATGCTGGCTAGGCTTCCCTGGATTGAAGACCCCACCAATGTGTCCTGGAGCTCAGCTTCCCCAGAGACACACCTTACTAGGGAAAGAGAGAGGCAGACTGGGAGTATGGACCGACCAGTCAACGCCCATGTTCAGCGGGGAAGCAATTACAGAAGCCAGACCCTCTACCTTCTGCAACCCTCAACGACCCTGGGTCCATGCTCCCAGAGGGCTAGAGAATGGGAAGGCTATCATGGGAGAGGGTGGGTTATGGGGATTGGGTGGTGGGAATTGTGTGGAGTTGTACCCCTCCTACCTTATGCTTTTGTTCACTAATCCTTTCTTAAATTAAAAATTTAAATAAAAAAAAAAAAAAAAAAGATTAAACAGGGGAAGGACACTCAGTTTCTCAGAGCCTGGCCAGGGTTCTGATCTGCTGAGGTTCCTTCTCTGTGTCCACTCCACGAGCTTCCCTGGAGCTTGAAGGATAGGGAGAAGGAGAGAAAGATCACAGGGACTCAAACGAGAGCCTCAGGGTTACCTTCCGATGTACTTTGGTACTGCTTCTTCATTCCTGGAGTCACGGTCCGATCCTCTACGGTTGGGCCAGCATTTTTTTCAACCGGGTGCTTGGGGTCGGGAAATTCTGCCCCACGCTATGGGCGCCAGATTTCGGGGTGTATCTCTCCTTCTCCGGCAGGGTGTCCTCCAGGGGAAAGGTAACAGGCTGGTTCTTTCTCGCTCACGACAGGGGTGACACGAAGTAAAAGACACCAGGGGACTCTTAGCGTGAATCTAGAATCTGAGTCCTTGAGTCCCAGAATCCTAGAGTCCGTTTATTGGCAAAGTGGACATGAGTTAAATAGAAAAGCAATGGAGGTAATTATTGTTGCAATATGACAGAAATTACAGGTTTCTTAACAGTCAGCATGCCCCTAAGGTAGGGGGTTGGTATGACAGGAATTGATGAGATACAAGACAGTTATTTTCCATGACACAAGCAACTTAATTATCCAAAGGTATTTGAGAGAAGCATAGGGGTTAAACCCGTAGGGTGAGACAGAGAGAAGATGGATATCAAAAGGCCATATAGTTTGGAATTTCTCTTGTCTGGGCTCTGAGGTGTGTGATGAAGTGTGTGGATAAGGTGTGTTCTTCTGTGATCAGAAGGTGACTTTGAATAAGTGAATCTGCAGCCATGTGGCCTGCAGTTAATGGAGGGAAGTACTGGGGTATCTGTGGGCCTGAGAGTCAAGAAGGAAAGAATCAAGTCTGAGTTTACCCCCTTATGCTCACCTCGGTTTAGAGAGACTGACCAAGAGGTTATCTTCTCAGACCTCCATCCAAAGATGGGGGTGGTTCTCCCTAAGCTCTATCAGGCTCACACATGTTCCCAACAGGTCATAGGCATAATTTGTTTCCTTGTACTTCTCATTCCCAGACTCTTGATTTCTTGCTATTTGTCAGCTAATGACTATTAGTTTGTGTGTGTTTTTCATTTCCACCAGGATTATTGCTGGGGCTTGGTGCCATCATTATGAATTCACCATTCCTGGTTGCCATTTTTTCCTCCTCCCCCCCCCCATTTTACTTGATTAGACAGAGAGAAATTGCAAGGGGAGGGAGAGATAGAAGGGGGAGAAAGATACCTGCAGACCTGCTTCACTGCTTTTGAAGCTCTATTCCTGTAGGTGGGGAGCAGGGCCTTGAACCCTAGTCCTTACACATGATGATGTGTGCACTCAACCATATATGCCAATGCCCAGGCTCCCTCTTTTTATTTGTTTCTAACAGGGTGATTTATGGTGGTGCAGGAGATTTAATTTGGAACCTTTGGTGCCTTAGGTATGAAAGTTTGTTATCCTACCACTGTTACTCATCACCTTAGACTGTGTGTTTTATTCTGTATACTTAGAAAATAGGCTGAGGAGAGAGGAGCAATGGAACAAGGAGAAAAAAGATGAGAAGAGTAGAGATGCCAAAATTATCACTCCCATCATTCATGAATTTCCTTGCTGCTGTCCATGGTGCTCCTTATCATTCAAGTGACTGAACCCAGGGTCTCATGGAGAGTAATGTGTGGGTTTTATTCATTAGTCTACCTTTCCAACCCGTCTCTAGCTTTGTAGAACTGCCCACTTCCTTGCCTTCTGGTCTTCTCTGCTGGGCTAGCCTGGGGGTGCCTCTTCCCAGGCACATACTCTCTGGGTTGGAGAGGACTCAACCGGAGCCAGCCTGGGCTGCTACTCACTCAGTGATGAGAAAGAAATGACTCAGGAACAGACTCGTGGCAGTGAGGCAATGCAATATCTTTATTGATGAGAGAGCCAAGGTTTTTTAAAGGACAGACCCGGAAGTGGCAAGTCAGAAATGGAAATGGCTAGGAAAGGGGTGGAGAAAGGCAAAAGGGCTAGAAAGGTAGGAACTTCTTTAGCAACTATTTCAAGGGTTTTAACTGGTAGGATTAATAATACCCTGCAGGCAGGGAGGGTTTTGAGGGTAGGAAGAAGATAGATAAAAGGAATGGGATGGGTGGTGATCTTTCAGGCAAAACAATGATTATGTAGATAGGCCATAGTATCAGGAATGCAGGGTAGAGCAGGGGGAGCTGGCTTAATGTTTTAAGGAATGCCAGGCTCTTGGAGGCAGAAACATGCAGGGTGCTTTGTGAGGATCCTCACAATTTCCTGACATCTCCCCCTCTCCTTTTATCTAATGGCCATAGTATCCAGAATGCAGGCAGGGAATCTGATAAGACAGGGAAAACCTTTGGGGTTACTCCTGTCCCTCCTTGCTCAACCTCTCGGTAGAGACTGACAGGATAGATGCACTGTTCAGGTCAAACCCTGCCAGGCTTTACCACATCCTCACAATTTCCTGACACTTCTCCATCCATTTTCAAAGTTGGTAGTTGTGGTTTGATTTAGTTTCACTCATCCATATTTTTCCACCAGTTTGTCTCTAACTGGGAAAAATTCTGCAATTATAAGAGGTCATATTGATAAGATTGGTGCCCCTTATATAATAAACAGTAGCCTCTCCTTAAGATTGTGTTTTAACAATGGTACAGAAATTTAAAACTATTAAATGTATACTCACAGAAATATCACTCCTTCTCGCAGGCCTTCTTTCTCATTTCTGATAAGCTCTATGGGTAATCACTTGAACTTCTCACTTAGTCTCAGCCTATATATAGTATTTTATCAAAATAAGGACAATGCATACATGTATATTCATAGTCTTATTTCCATTCTTTTTGGTATAAAACTACCTTACTATATATTCCTTTGCTTTTTACTTTTATATTATTTTAAAATATTTTTTTATTCATAATTGGATAGAGACAGAGAAATTGGGAGGGTAGGGGGAAGTAGAGAGGGAAAGAGAGATACCTGCAGCTATGCTTCACCACTCGTGATGCTTTCCCCCAGCAGGTGGGGAACAGGGGCTTGAACCCAGGTCCTTGTGCACTGTGATGTGTGCATTTAACCAGGTATACCACCACTTGGCCCCAAAGCACTGCTCAGATCTGGCTATTAATGGTATCAGGGATCAAACCGAGGAATTTTTGTTACAAACTCTGTGTGTACTACCACTATACTATTTCTCTGCCCCATGTGTTGTGTGTGTCTTCTTGTGTTGTGTGTTTATTTTTTCATTGAAAGTATTATCCTAGAAAACATTTATGTCAATTTATAGAGGTTTTCTTCCTTCCATCCTTTCTTGTTTAAGTTTTCTTACTCCTTATACCTTTTAAGTGGATGAACTATCAGTTATTCAACTAGTTACAAAGAAAAACATTTATATAGTCTCCAAATTATTCTTTAATGAATACAGTCCCTCCAGTGCCCCCCATTCAAAGGAGCTATATTTCATGATCTCTAATAGATGCTTAAAACCCCAGCTAATGTTGATGTGTGTTTATGTTCATTCTATCCTGTAATATGTACTTATTCTATCCTGTAATATGTACTTATTAATTTTTTGTGGGCCATTGGCTTGTATGATAGTTTTACATCCTTTCACTTTAAGTCTGTGTTTGTCTTGTTGAGTTAGGTGGGTTTCCTGTAGATAGCATATTGTATGTTGTATTTTCTGATCCATTTCCTACTCTGTGTCTTTTAATAGGTGAATTCAGGCCATTAACATTTATTGATATCAAAAATTGAAGATATTTTAATGCCATTTTTGTAGAGTTTTAGAGTGTTCTGATATATGTCCTATTTATGGTGGTCTGATTGTTTATAGGAGACCTTTCAGAACTTCTTTCAGGGCAGGCTTGGTGATAGTTGATTCCTTCAACTGTTGCTTGTCTGAGAAGGTTTTTATGCCTCCCTCTAGTCTGAATGACAGTCTAGCAGGATATAGTATTCTTGGTTGAGCCTTTCTCATTGAGCACTGGAGAGATATCTTGTCATTCTCTTCTGGCCTGTAGTGTTTGTATGGAGAAGTCTGCTGCTAATCTTATGGGTTTTCCTTTGTAGGTGACTCTTTGTTTTTCTCTTGCAGCCTTCAGGATCCTTTCTTTATCCTTCTTCCTTTTCATTCTAAGTATGATATGTCTTGGTGTCTTTAGGTCTGAGTTAATTCTGTTTGGGACCCTCTGGGCTTCTTGAATCTTTATGTCTTTGATATTGTCTAGACTAGAGAAGTTTTCAGCTATTATGGCCTGGAGAATGCTTTCTTCCTCTCCTTCTCTTTCTTCCTCTGGTATGCCAATAATGCGTATATTGTTTCTTTTGAAGTCATCCCATAGGACTCTGTTGTTGTTTTCAGCATCTCTTAATCTCTTTTTGAGATCTCTTACTTCTTTTTTAGTTGTCGCTAATTTGTCCTTGATCTTGCTAATTCTGTCTTAGTCTCATTGATTCTATTCTCTCTGCCCTCTACTGTTTTCTGGAGTTCATCTATTTTGTTTCCCTGTTCTGATACTGTTTTAGCTTGTTCAGCTAGTTGCATTCTTAGCTCAGCGATTTCAGCTTTCAGCTGTCTAATAACCATGAGATAATTAGTATTTTCTTCCATAGTCTCATTTGTTGTTCCTGTATTTCTGATTACAATTTTTTCAAATTCTTTACTCACTCCTGTGATTATTTCCTTGGAGCTAATGTTTGGATGTTGAACTCGTTATTTTGGGCTTCACCCTCTGGGGGACTTTTAGCTGGACTCTTGTCCTGGTTCAATTCTCCAATATTTCTTCTTCTTGTTTTAACCATTTTATATATTATGTTATGCATTCCCTTTCTCAGTACTTTTCAAATTACTGATCACTATTGCCTGGATTGACTTTTGTCTAAGTAAGTTAATTAAAGGGTTCACAGTGGTGGAAGTTAACAGTTGTTTCAATAGTATTTTAATCCCTGAGTTGGAGCTCAGTGGTTTAAAAGCCTCTTTTTTTTTTTCTTCCCTGTAGGCTATGGGAGCCTGAGAGCTTTTAAACTATCAATAGGCTTCTTAGCTTAATCACTGACTCCTGACCAAGAGATAAAGCAGGGTATGGCAGAGATAATCCAGTGGTTATCAAAGAGACTTTCACAGCCCCTCAGCTATGCCACCAAGGTATAGGTCTTCTCCTGAGTTTCCTGGTTAGATCTCTGTCCCCTGGTGTCCCTCCCTGTTACTGCTTCAGATTCTGAGGGCATTAGCAGTGGAGACTCAGAATTGCCCTTGGTGAGTCTCTGGGGAGTCCTCTCCTCCCTTCAACTGTCCCCTTGTTGGTGGAGCAGACTGGAGGTGGTGTCTCAACTGATAAACTGCTGGACTGTTAGCAGTCACTTAATCTCTCCCTTCGCTCCTCTCTCCTGTCTTTCACCAGCCACATGTGTTTGTACTCACCGGTGATTTAGTGGGTTCCTGTGGTCATTCTAGTCCTGTCTTGTTTTGGTCCCTGGTGGTCTCCTTTGGTATTCCTAGTTGATTTGGGAGAGGAGAGGCAAGAAAGAGATCTGCTGCAGCTCATAGCTCCACCTCCGGAAGTCCCAGTGATTAATTTTAATTTACAGATTAGGCATTGGAAGAAATTAACAAAAACTAATAGATTATAACACAGCATAATAAGTTGTATAAATATGTATCCTCTCATAAAACAAACCTCACTGTAGGTAATATTTTAGCATCATGGGTAACTGAAGTCACAACAAATAAAACTGTGCGAAAGAGGAGACTTTTATTTTTATTTATTTCTTTTCTTTTTTCTTTTTCTTTGCTTCCAGGGTTATTGCTGGGGCTCGGTACCTGCACCAGGAATCCACTGCTCCTGGAGGCTATTTTTCTCCCTTTTGTTGCCCTTGTTGTTTTGCCATTGTTGTGGTTGTTATTATTATTGTTGTTATTGCTGTGAATGAATAGGACAGAGAAATGGAGAGAAGAGGAGAAGACAGAGAAGGGAGAGAAAGATAGATACCTGCAGACCTGCTTCACTGCTTGTGAAGCGACCCCCCTGCAGATGGGAAGCTGGGGTTTGAACCAGGATCCTTAGGCTGATACTTGCACTTCGCACCTTGCGCTGCACCACCGCCTGACCCCCTAAGATGGGACTTTTATTTTTTTATATTTCTTATCTTCTTAGGTATAATAGCTAGTCATGAAAGATAAATTTATATCATGTGAACTGTGACACCCAGCTAAAATAGATAAAACATTCTAATTTTTAAAAAATATTTATTTATTTTTATGAGAGAAAGAAAGGAAGATACAGAGATAAAAACCAGAACACCTCTTAGCTCTGGCTTATGGTGGTTCTGGGAATAAACCTGGGACCTCAGTGTCTCAGGCATGAAAGACTTTTTGTATAATCATTATGCTGTCTTCTCAGGCCCAATAATTCTAATATGTTATAATTTTCAAATATTAAGTGATATTTGAATAGTTTTATTTCGTGATATGATACATGTTAAAGAGGTTTTTTTTTTTCGCCACCAAAGGAATTTCTGGGGTTGGGGGTGCCTGCACATGAATCCACGATCCCAGCAATAATTTTTCTTTTTTCTTTCCCTATTATATTAGCTAAGACAGAAGAAGTTGAAAAGGAAGGGAAGGATAGGGAGAGAGAAAGATACCTTCAGACCTGTTTCACAGCTTGTGAAACTTCCCCTCTAATGATGGGGAGCAAGGCCTCGAACCTGGATCCTTCCTTCCACATGGTAACATACTCTCAGTTGGGTGTGCCATTTCCTGGCCCCCAGAGATTTGTACCTTTGATTTCTAAAGCAATCTTTTTTAAAAAAATGTATTACCTTTATTTATTTGATAGAGACAGTCAGAAATTGAGAGGGAAGGGGGGATAGAGAGTGAGAGAGACAGAGAGGCACCTGCAGCACTGCTTCACCACTCACAAAGCTTTCCCCCTGCAGGTGGGGACCAGGGACTTGAACCTAGGTCCTTGTGCATATGTGCGCTCAACCAGGTGCACTACAACCTGCCCTCCCATTTTCTTAATTTTATTTTATAAAGGAGTCTTTATAAGATATGATATGATTATTATGGTATGTTAGAATTCCTGCAAAATAGGTGCAAATTCAGTAATGAATGTTTGTAGATTTATAGAACTATTGAAAATAATGAACTTAATAATTTTTTGTTATTTGCCCATGTGTGTTGACTATATAGTAGGAGTTTTACAAATAATTTTATGTACTGATAACACCAAGTGAAAATGTTTACAAAATGTTCAGCAAACCAAAAAAGGCATTAGGGTTTAAGATTTTTTTTTAAACCCCAGTGCTCACTTTATACAAATAAAGCAAGTCTGAAGCTCAAGGGAAGATAAACTAAGAAAAAATTGAGTGCTTTATTGATATGAATAAATATACTTTTCAATGTATGTAATATACCTTTAAATTTGACACTAATTAATTAACTGAGTGGACATAAGATTGAGTTTCCTCACAGATGTAGATTTTAAGCTAATGTTTTTGCTTCTGAGTTAAAGCAGATATTAAAAATATAATCCACTTTTGTTTATACAGATACAAAAATTGAAGTATTGTGTATGTTTTACATGGAAAAATTGAAATATGTTTGGAATAAAGACATGCAAATCACTTTTTTAACTTGATTGGATAAAATCTAAATTAAGTTAATTAAGTGTTTCTCTAATATGCTCCATTTGTAAAATACACAGTAGGTTTCAAAGTCTTATAAGATTATATAATCTTATTAATAATTTTTAGAGACTAAAGGTAGATTTTTAAAAATTTTACATTTTTTGTTTTAATAAAATGCATTATTAAAATTAGTTTCAACTTTGTAATTTTTACTTTTAAAATGTAGCTATTAGAACATTTAACAGTACTCATGTAGTTTACAGTAGATTTTATTAGCTAACACTGAACTAGACTGTTTTATCCTCACATGCAGGAAAGCTTGTGGCTGTTTTATTAATGTTTGAGGTTAATTAAGAGCAGCTTGAGCTGGGTACAGTTTGATCTTAATTTAGTCACTGGTAATTTCATGGTTAATCTGGTCACTTCAACCTGTCTCAGAATTTTTTATTTATTACATGTCAGTGCCTTCATCCAGGGGCTCTAACCGGATTACATTCCTGTGTAAAAGCACAAACTAACATTAAATCAATTTGTAGATAGAAATCACTGTACCTTCTAGTTGAGTGTATTATGATCCTGGTAGTGGATAAACCGCTAATTGCTCCCATTCTTTCAGAGGAGCACATTATTCAGAGATATTTTGCATAGCTATCATCAAGACTATACTGTGAGCGACACTGTAGACTTTCTTGCAACAGCTGTCACAATTGGCAGAGGCAGTGCTGGAGAAGCGCTGCATGAAATTGGCCCAGTGGACACAATTAATCCAGAGAAAGAAGAGCTGTTTGTATAGCAGGCACACTTGGCACAGTTATACGGCTGGTGTGATTATGTGCCTCAGTAACAGGGCATGGTGGGGAAAGCTGTCAGTGTATGAAGTGATATGGATTGTGGTGGGAACAGATGGCTAAAAAAATGCTTGACCTTCTAACACCTTGCCACACTAATAATGGAAATGGTCTTTTAAAAGAATTGGGAGATTTTTTCCCCCATAAATTTGGAAACCATCTTGAAGGCAAATGAAAAATTTAGCCAGGAGATACATATATATATTTTTCCCTCCAGGGTTATTGCTGGGCTCGGTGCCTGCACCATGAATCCACCGCTCCTGGAGGCCATTTTTCCCCCTTTTTGTTGCCCTAGTTGTTGCAGCCTCGTTGCGGTTATTATTGCCATTGTTGACGTTGCTTTGTTGTTGGATAGGACAGAGAGAAATGGAGAGAGGAGGGGAAGACAGAGAGAGAGGGGAGAGAAAGATAGACACCTGCAGACCTGCTTCATCGCCCGTGAAGCGACTCCCCTGCAGGTGGGGAGCCGGGGGCTCGAACCGGGATCCTTACGCCCGTCCCTGCGCTTTGCGCCACGTGCGCTTAATCCACTGCGCCACCGCCCGACTCCCTCCAGGAGATATTTTAAATAATCTCTTGTACCTAGAGTTGGCCAATTAAATCTCACTGTTGATAAAATAAAGTTATGTATACACATGTAAGAAGTTTACATCGGGGAGTCGGGCGGTAGCTCAGCCGGTTAAGTGCAGGTGGCGCAAAGCGCCAGGTGTAAAGATCCCAGTTCGAGCCCCCAGGTCCCCACCTGCAGAGGGGTGTTGCTTCACAAGGGGGTGAAGCAGATCTGCAGGTGTCTATTTTTCTCCCCACCTCTGTCTTTCCCTCTTCTCTCCATTTCTCTATGTTCTATCCAACAACGACATCAATAACAACAATAATAACTACAACAGTAAAACAACAAGATTAACAAAAGAGAATAAATAAAGTTTACATCATGCTTTGCATTTAGCCCATTCACATATCTTTTTTTTTTTTTTTGCCTCCAGGGTTATCACTGAGGCTTGGTGCTTGCACTACAAATCCACTACTCCTGGTGGCCATGTTTTGCAATTTTTTTTTCTGTTATTGTTGTTGTTGGATAGGATAGAAAGAAATTGAGGGAGATGCGGAAGATAGACAGGTGGAGAGAAAGACACCTGCAGACCTGCTCCACCGCACTGCTTGTGAAGTGTCCCCCCTGCAGGTTGGGAGCCAGGGGCTCGAACCAAGATCCCTACTCCTGTCCCTACACTTCACACAATGTGCACTTAACCCAGTGAGCCCGCCCCCATGCCCCCTTCACATGTATCTGCTCTACTCTTTGAACATTTTAAAATCTACTTTTGACCTATGCATTTGTTTGACCTCTGAATTAAAAGAGAGTAGTCTATGCAATTAGGACACAAATTGTGAAACCAGGGTTTTGTATGTTCTTGATTTTAATTTAATCCTTAGGTTTGTCTGTCTATAAGGTTCAAGATGGGGAAGGTAGCATAGTAGTTATGCAAAAACACTTTTCTGTCTGAGGCTCCAGACCCCAGCATTCAGTTCCTGGCGACACTATAAAATAGAGTTGAGCAATGTTCTAGAGTGGAATGAGAGAATAAAGGAATGAGGGAAAGGGACCCAGGGATGAAGGGACACTGGGATCCTGTTAAAAACTATACTGTAAAATGTTGCCCATCCCTGCCCCCATAACATTAAGGAAAAAAAATCAATAAAGTCCACCAGTTTTCAAAGATGCTTGGAAATTTACATGAACTAATTAAATTGATAAGATATAAAGTGTGCACTGCAGAAAAATAGCTATTTAGAACTTCTGTGTACTGGGGCTAGGTGTGGTACCCTTAGAAGAGCAGTTCCCCCTTGTGGAGTGGGGAGGAGGGAATCTTCACAAGCTGTGAAGCAGAGCTGCAAGTGTCTCTTTCTCTCCTGCTCTCTCTCTCCTTTATTTCTCTCTGTTTCTAAACAACAACAATAATACCACCACCGCCACCAGGAAATGGTGGTGGAGTCAAAAAGGTCTGGGCGATGGCACATCTGATCGAACACACACATTGTCGTGCACAAGGACCTGGGTTCAAGACAGTGGTCCCCACCTATAGGAGGGTTACTTTATTAGCATTGAAGCAGTGCTACAGGTGTCTCTCTCTCCATATCTCTCTCTTCTTTCCCTCTCAATTTCTCTATCCTATGAAATAAATAAAATTTAAAATCAAAACAGTCAAAAGGTCTAACAGCAGCTATTCTGTGTTGGGCCTAATGTATTATTATTATTATTACTATTATTATTATTTACTTTTGATGGAACTGGGGCGTGCATTGCTTATGTGAGGTTTCACTGCTCTGGGCCAGTTCTTTTTCTTTACTTTAGAGAAAGAGAGAAACAGCATAGCGCAGAAGCCAGGTACATGGCATAGCAAGCTCTCTATCTGATGCATTATTACTCTGACTTTGAGCTCCATTTTCTGAGCAGTGTACTGATCTGGATATAAGCAGAGCACCAACTCCTATGGCTAGGTAGACCCCATCTGCCTCAATTTTAAACAGTATGTGCTGCTTCCAAGCAGTGCACCAAATAGAGTACACAAATTACCATGGGCAAGAGTCCAGGCTCAAGACCCCTGTCCTGACCTGTGAGGTCAGGGAAGGAGAGGAGTGGATGGGTGGCAGCTTCACCAGTGGCAAAGCAGAGCTACAGGTGTCTCATTTTATCTTTCCCTTATCTCCTCCTTTCCTCTCAATTTCTCTGTCTCTGTCCAGAAAAGAAAGAAAAAATGTCTCCCAGGAGCCGTGGGTTTATAGTGTAGGCATTAAGCCCCAGTGATAGCCCTGGTGGCAATTAAACCGTATGCATGTGCTATGATAATATAGGTATGTGCTCTTGGTGTAAACACTGTCTTTTAATTGGTAACTTTACCCTTCCCAGACAGTCAAAATTGGTCCAAACCTGAGCTTAGTTACACCCAGAACAAGAATCAAATTAACTTGAAATCTCTGTAAGTAAGTCTAATAGACCCTTGGATAAAATTTTTTGGGGGGGATTTACCTTGTATTTGATATTTTTCACACATTACCTTTAAAAGACAAGATATTCTTATCACAGATTTTGAGCTAGCAGACTCACCTAGGAGGTTAAATAATTGGCAGCTCTAGGGTTTGAAACTGACATGCAAGCCTTATTTACAGCCACTTACACCAGCCAGAAAACTTTTTTTTGCTAGTAACAGCATTTTATATTGGTTTTCCTTAACTGCATCCTTTTAAGCAAGAGCCCAAATAGACAAACATGCTTTAAAATAGACAAAATCTTGGTTTTTCATTATTACTTTGAATTTCTTTTATATTTTTAAATTTTTTGATTATCTATTTATTTATTTGCATAGACACAGCCAGAAATCGAGAGGGAAGGGGTTGATAGAGAGGGAGAAAGACAGAGACATCTGCAGCCCTGCTTTACCACTTGTGAAGCTTTCCCCCTGCAGGTGGAGGCTGGGGGCTCAAACCCAGGTCTTTGTACACTGTGACTTGTGTGCTCAACCAGGGGCACCACCACTGGGGCCCCTACTTTGAATTTCTATGCTGCTACTGATTCCCTAACTTTTTCAGCCTGTAAAGATTATTGGAATTAGTATTGAAATGGTTAAATTTGCTCCAAAATTTAATTCTGATCTTAAAATACTTAATGTATAAACTACCAGGTGAGCTATTAATCTGACACTTTTCTTTTTTTTTTTTATATTTATTTATAAAATGGAAATACTGAAAAGACCATAGGGTAAGAGGGGTACAGTTCCACACAAATCCCCACCACCTGAGCTCTGTATCCCATTCCCTTCCTTGAAAGCTTTCCTATTTTTTTTCCTTTATTGGGGGATTATGTTTTATAGTTTTTAGTAAATAGTTTGTACATGCATAACATTTATGTTTTCCACATAACAATACAACCCATACTAGGTCCTCTGTCATCATGTTTCAGAACCTGAACCCTCTACTCCCACCCCAGAGTCTTTTGCTTTGGTGTAATAGAAAGCTTTCCTATTCTTTATCCGTCTGGGAGCATGGACCCAGCATCATTATGAGGTGCAGAAGGTTGAAGGTCTGGCTTCTGTAATTGCTTCTCAACTGAACATGGGCATTGACTGGTTGGTCCATACTCCCAGTACTCCCAGCCTGTCTCTCTCTTCGCCTAGTGGGGTAGGGCTCTGGAGAGGTAGGGTTCCAGGGTACATTGGTGAGGCCATCTGTCCAGTGAAGTCAGGTTGGTATCATGGTAGCATCTGCAACATGGTGACTGTTTGCATCAAACACTTTTTAAAGATTACTTATGTATTTGAGTATTGGGCTTTGGAGTTGTGTATCTATGACCAGGACTGGTCAGTAGTCTTCATATCTGGGTCTGGCACTTTTTCCACTGAAAAGCATCCAGGAGAAAGAACAGGCTAAGTGAAGTAGATGATCTGTGCTTTGTATAGCCGCACCTTTCCTGAGAGTGCTGGTGAATGAAATAGGGCCGCTCTGGCTTGCAGATGCTGACAGTCTGCTGAGTGGAGCACATCCTACTTACTGCAAAGGGGTGCCAGAGGTCATAGGTAATGAGAAAACAGTGATCCCTACTTGTGTCTGCGTTACGCTTTGAGCTGGCCATGAATAACAGCCTTTTGCCTGAACTAAATGAGAGGAAGACAAAGACTGAGAGATCTCCTCACATATGTGTGGGATTTAAGAAAAAGAGCTCATGGATATAGAGAACAGATTGAAGGTTGCCTGAGGTGGGGAGGGATAAATGTGTAAATAGAATCAATTGACAGATCTATTATATCATTAAAGTAATTTAAATTTGTGATTGAATTAAAATTCCAATTATAAAATAGTAAGTCATGGGGATGAATGTACTTTGTAGTGACTAGAGCTAATATAGCTATTTTTAATTTTTTATATTTTCCCTTTTGTTGCCCTTATTGTTTTTTATTGTTGTTGTTATTGTTGATGTCATCGTTGTTCAGACAGAGAAATGGAGGAGGGGAAGACAGAGAAGGGGAGAGAAAGATAGATACCTGCAGACCTGCTTCACCACCTGTGAAGTGACTTCGCTGCAGGTGGGGAGCCGGGGGTTGGAACTGGGATCCTTACGCTGTTCCTTGTTCTTCGTGCCAAAGCGTACACTTAACCCACTGCATTACTGCCTGACTTCCAGCTATTGTATTTTTAAAAAACAAAGTTAACATCTTATTAAGATAACATTGGCTTATAAGTTTATCTTTTTATTTTTTTAAATTTATTTTATTAGTGACTTAATACTGATTTACATAACTATAAGGCATATAATTCTGCTGTTTCCACCACCAGAATTCTGTATCTTCATTCCCTCCATTGGAAGCTACAGCAGTTCTCCTAAGGTCACAGATAGAGGTTGACTATTATTTCTGTAACTATCTGTCTATATATATTTGCCCATTTTTTTCCATGGTCCTGTCTTCTATTCCTTTCCAAGTCATAACTACACCTATTACCACTTCTGAATGTCCTTCCTATTTTCCTCTTCTTTCTCTGGGTCCTCATGAAGTTAGAATTAGGGAGCCCTCTGGTCATCTCCCCCCTATCATTTCTCCCCCATTGGGAGTATGGATCAAAATTCTTTTTGGGGTGCAGAAGGTGGGGGTTCTGGTTTCTATAATTGCTTATCCACTGGACATGGGCATTGGTAGGTCAACTTATACCCCCAGTCTGTTCCTCTCTTTTCTTAGTTCAGTAGAGCTCTGGAGAGGTGAGGTTCCAGGATACATTGGTAAGAAATCGTCAAGGCTGTAGTGCTTCTGTGGATATCTCAGTCATCGTTGGTGAGTTTTGTTAAGTTGGCTAATTGTAGATATTTGTTGTTTTGGGGGGAGATCAGCTCTGTTTCCTGTTATTCCATGGCCATGCCTCCCAGAAGTCCCATTAATATAGCTGTTGTATATTGATAACTGCTGTAAGTATGTTTTTAAAAGTTTTTATTGTAAGAAAAATTATAACTAGGTATGGTGATGACTTTTTTGTTTTGTTTAATTTTTTGGTGATGACTTATCTAGTCTTATTCTGGGGATTATGTCTCAAAATATACAGATACTGAATCATCATATTGTAAATCTGAAACTGATATGTGCTTATTATACCTCTTTTTAAATGGCCCAAATTCAATTGAGGCGATGGAAAAATAAATACTATAAGTGTTCTCCAGGTGGTGACATTACAGGGTATGGACACTTCTTATATTTTATATTTCTAAATCTTCAACTTCTTTTGTAACAGTTATGCAATTTTTAATCTCTAGTACAGATGATTATAGAAAGCAAAGTGGACAAGATGCCCCAAATATTTTTTTTAATTCATATACTTTATTAAGTTTTTATATTGATCATCTCATGAATTCATAAGGAATGGGTTCCAGCAGCTCTGGTTCCTTTGCATTGGTTCTCACAAAGTGTGCCTTTCTATGTGGAGCAGGCTGACACTTCAGTTAAACCTAAGTCCCCTTCTCTTTGGCTTCCTTTTTTTTTCTGATCATTTTCCTTCACACGTTTCAAGAAGCTGTCTCTGCTCTTACAGTGCTTAATATGCTCAATGTGAACATGAATTCTCTTGACAAGAATCTTGCCCTTGTTTGCTTACAGCAATACCCACAGCATGCTGGGTAATGTAGACTCTTCCAGTTTTGCCATGGTAAAATTTGTGGGGCATTCCTTTTTGAACAGTGCTCATTCCATTTATGTTTGCAATATCCCCTTTCTTATAGATCCACATATATGTGGCCAAAGGAACAACACCATGTTTTCTAAAAGGCCTAGAGAATGTATAGCGGGTTCCTCTTTTCCTTTCCTTTGTGATAGTCATTTTGGCGATTTCCTGGAAGATGGCTGCTCCAGCCGAAAGGTGCAAAGAGATTTTTCAACGTGTTGGTAACGAGGATGGTACCTTTGAGTTATATACCGTCCAGTTTAGTTGTCCTGCCAGACATAAGTCTGAGGATGTTTTTGAAAATCATTATGCCCATTTCATTTCAGACAGCCAAATAAGGATATTTATTCTTCATCATAAGTTTAATAAGTCCAAAATTGTCAGGTTGCATCTACCGGAGCAGAGCAGGAGCACAAATCTTTATTCACATGGACACCCCAGAGATGGGCGAGAGATGAGTGGTTTAGGCCACGTGGAGCTAGCAAAATGGCCGCCTCCCTATGCCTAACAGCCCTTCTCTGCTCAGGTCAGGGAAGAGAAAAAAAAAAAGGGAAACGCAAACAGCAGAGGCTTTTATGGGAGAATTCTGGAAGTGGCAAGTTGGGGCCAGATTGGCTAGAAAAGGGGGTGGAGAAAACAAGGCACTCTGGGACGATAGAAAGTTTCCATAGCAATGGTTGCTAGGGTTTTAGCTCACACAGGAATGGGCGATACCCTAAGGGGGTAATATGGTGGCAGAGGAGTCACTTTAAAACAAGGCAGAAGATTGATATGTAAATAATAATACTCGCATGGAAATATGGTGGTTTGTGGGTCTCCTGCCTAATTCAACCACATCTGTACAATATCCCAACACAAAATGGGGTAGGTTTTTTTTTTTTTTTTCAGTGCAGCTGAGGACGCATCTTGATAGTACAATGCATGGTTTATGTGTCTGAGGTCTGATGTCAATCCCAGGCACAGCTGTACTATAATGGTGCTCTGACCACTCAGTTCCTCTTGTATCTTTCTCTGTGTTATCTCTCATCAATTAAATTAAAAAAATATTTTCAGGAAACTAAATGCAACCTTTGAGTTATCAAAAGACAGCTAATATTCTAACTCTAGCACATAAGTATCTAATGTTATTGAATATTGTTAAGCAATTCCAAAGTCACAGCCTCTTAGTGAAACTTTATTTTGTAAGTCATGTAGCAAATATCCTTTGTCTATAATCTACATCATCTTTTTTTGGATAAGCATATTTACACTTGGAACCTGCGAATATAAGTATATTATGAGAATTTGAGTAACATTACAGACTTTTTTTCTTCACCTCCAGGGTTATTGCTGGGGCTGTAAATCCACCACACCTGGCAGCTTTTTTCTTTCTTTCTATTTTATTTGACAGGACAGAGAGAAATTGAGAAGTGAGGGGAGATAGAGGGAGAGAAATATGGACACCCGCAGACCTGCTTTACCACTTGTGAAGCTTCCCCCACTGCAGATGGGAAATGGGGACTTGAACCTGGGTCCTTACACAGGTACAGTGTGCGCTTAACTGAGTGATCACTACCTGCCCCCCCAACATTTTGTTTTTAAAGGAATATAATATAATATAAACCTGTGATTATAACAGTTTCTATGAATAATCTAAATAAAAATTAGATTATTGGGGAGTCGGGCAGTAATGCAGTGGGTTAAGTGCAGGTGACACAAAGTGTAAGGGCTGGCGTAAGGATCCCAGTTTGAGCCCGCAGCTCCCCATCTGCAAGGGAGTTGCTTCACAGGTGGTGAAGCAGATCTGCAGGTGTCTATCTTTCTCTCCCCCTCTCTGTCTTCCCTTCCTCTATTTCTAACGATGACATCAGTTCTTCTTCTAGCATTTGCCCTTCTTCCGTAGCCAGTCAACAGGTCAGGTTGAAAGCTGTCAGGAGCTGCTTGTTGCGGCTTTGAAAGTGACTGGGATCCATGTGGATTCAGTCGGCTAGGAAGGATCGTCAGTTTCCCCAATGAATGGGTACTCACGGGATGCACCACGAGAAGGTCGATCCAATGCATCCCACAACAATAAAACAAGGGCAACAAAAGGGAATAAATAAATATTTAAAAAATTAGATTGTTAAATATCTTAGAAACATATGAATAATATTACTTAACTGATCATGAAACACGGGCTCTCATGATCCCAAAAATATGCATATCTTTGGATTGACAGTTAAAAAGCTTTCAGTATCTCCACTGTTATTATAAAATAAATATGTGTGTTGGACTAATATAACTTCTAGTAAAGTTTTTTTTGGTTACATATACTGTCTTTGTATGACTATGTACTTAAAAGAATTGCATGGCATTTATCCCCTTTAGAATTTTTTTTTCCATCGGTGCTCTCAAAATGTCACTTTGAATTAAGGCACAAGGTTTGAAAAAGATAATTTTTTTATATTCCTGATGTAGATTTCAATAGCACACTGAACTTTGTTATGGTTGAATTTCTCTTGTATCTCTCTCTTGCTCTCTATTTTTTTTTTTTTTTTGGCCTCTAGGGTTATTGTTGGGGTTCAGTGCTGGCACAAGGAATCCACTGCTCCTAGTCACCACTTTTTCCATTTTGTTGGATAGGACAGAGAGAAATTGAGAGGGGAGGGGAAAATAGAGAGGGAGAGAGGAAGCTAGACACCTGCTGACCTGCTGTAAAGCTACCCCCCTCCTGCAGGTGGGGAATTGGGATCCTTGTGCAGGTCCTTGAGCTTCATGCTGTGTGCGGATAACTCAGTGCGCCCCTATTTCTCTTGTATCTCAAAAGAAACTGAGGACACTTTCAGTTTTTGTATTGTAGAGAGCAGTTAAAATTTCACAGAAGGGAGTCGGGCTGTAGCGCAGCAGGTTAAGCGCAGGTGGCGCTAAGCACAAGGACCCGCATAAGGATCCCAGTTCAAGCCCTGGCTCCCCACCTGCAGGGGTGTCGCTTCACAAGCGGTGAAGCAGGTCTGCAGGTGTCTATCTTTCTCTCCCCTCTCTGTCTTCCCCCTCCCCTCTCCATTTCTCTCTGTCCTATCCAACAACAATGACAACAATAATAACTATAATAAAACAACAAGGGCAACAAAAGGGAATAAGTAAATAAAAATAAATATTTAAAAAAAATAAAATTTCACAGAATAAAATAATCTCTTTACTATTCCTAGAAAAGAATAAGTACTACATATTTTTGTCAGCTTAAGCAGAGAGATAATATACCTTTGCTATAAATGAACAGTTGTCCACATTCTAGCTCTTGTAGGATATATGTACCATCTATGGGGTCTGCCTGGTTTGTGATCTTACTGAAATTCCCCCAAAGAGGCAAACTATGACTAATATCTGTTTCCTATTTTCAACTTTTCTGTAAAAGTTTTTTTTTTTTAATTTCTTTATTGGGGAATTAATGTTTTACATTTGACAGTAAATACAATAGTTTGTACATGCATAACATTTCCCAGTTTTCCATATAACAATACAATCCCCACTAGGTTCTCTGTCATCCTTTTTGGACCTGTATTCTACCCCAGAGTCTTTTACTTTGGTGCAATACACCAATTCCAGTTCAGGTTCTACTTGTGTTTTCTCTTCTGATCTTGCTTTTCAACTTCTGCCTGAGATCATCCCATATTCATCCTTACATTTCTGACTTATTTTACTTAACATGATTTTTTTCAAGGTCCATCCAAGATGGGCTGAAAACAGTGAAGTCACCATTTTTAATAGCTGAGTAGTATTCTGCTGGGATAGCCTGAGGGTACTTCTTCCCGAGCTAGTGCTCTCTGGCTTGGAGAGAACTCAACTGGAGCCGATCTAGGCTGCTGCGTGGGAGAGGGATCAGGAACTCGTGCTGCACTAACTTCCGCAGGAGATACACTCTGGAACTCTCAGAGCCAGAAAGCAATTTCCAAGTGTCTTTAATCAGAAGAGCAGCTGTTTTTATACTCTCCAAGTAGGGTGGAAACAGGATGTGATATAGAGAGGGTGGAGAGAAAAGTGACTGGTGAAAATCAGAGTGTGACAAGGAGGGGGCGGAACAGGCGAGAATCCTATCACTGAACCACCAATGCCCTGGAGGGAGTGCTTTATGTAAATGTAAAAGTGATTTATGTAAATAGACCAAAGCTTTGAATGGGATCAGTAAATCCCTATATAGGCGTATGGTTAAGCAGAAGCCAGGGGGAGGTGGCATACTACCCAACAGTATTCCATTGTGTATATGGACCACAACTTGCTCAGCCACTCATCTGTTGTTGGACACCTGGGTCTTGGCTATTACAAATTGTGCTAAGAACTTATGTGTACACAGATCTTTTTGGATTGGTGTGCTGGGTTCCTTAGGATATATCCCCAGGAGAGGAATTGCAGGATCATAGGGTGGGTCTATTTCTAGCCTTTTGAGAGTTCTCCAGACTGCTCTTAACAGAGGTTGGACCAATTTACATTCCCACCAGCAGTGCAGGAGGGTTCCTTTGACCCCATAACCTCTCAAGCATTTGCTGCTGTTACCTTTTCTGATGCATGACATTTTCACAGGAGTGAAGTGGTATTTGCATTTGCTTTATTTGCATTTCTCTGACAATCAGAGACTTGGAGCAATTTTTCATGTCTTTCTCAGCCTTTTGGATCTCTTCTGTGGTCAATATTCTGTCCATGTCCTCTCCCCATTTTTGGATGGGGTTATTTGTTTTCTTGTTGTTGGTTTGGCAAGCTCTTTATATATTTTGGTTATTAACCTTTTGTCTTATGCATGGCTTGTAAAGATCTTCTCCCATTCTGTGAGGGGTCTCTTGGTTTGGGTAGTGGTTTCTTTTGCTGTGCAGAAGCTTTTTAATTTGATGTAGTCCAATAGGTTTATGCTTGCCTTAGTCTTCTTTGTAATTGGATTCGTTTCATTGAGGATGTCTTTAAAATGTATGTGGAAAAGAGTTCTGCCAGTATGTTCCTCTAAGTATCTGATAGTTTCTGGTCTAACATCCAAGTCCTTGATCCACTTGGAATTTACTTTTGTGTTTTTGTGAAATATAGTGGTTCAGTTTCATTCTTCTGCATGTTTCAATCCATTTTTTTCCAACACCATTTGTTGAAGAGACTCTGCTTTCCCCACATAAAATATTTAATAATTGACTAAGGCAGTTGTTTATTATCATCATATATTTAAATTCAGACAAAATTATTAACCAATTTATACAGTCCCCTTTTCTACTTCTCATTTCCACATCACTGTTCCCATTAAAATCACACACACATTTAATGATTAACTTCTGGATTTGGAATAATAGGTTTAGTTATTTTCTGACTGTGATCATCCTTCATTAATTCAACTAAGATCTAGTAAACACCAGCCGCTGTATTAGTCACTTTTCTTGGCATGAGAGGAAAATCATAAGTAAAGTGGTGAGCTTGTGTCATAATGGATTTTACATCACGAGGAAATAACCACACATAGCAGTATACAAGTTAAATTCTGTGACTGAAAAAAAGGTGGGGATGCTTTAAAATGGGGATTTGAGGGTCCTGAGTCTTGGCTCACAGGTAAAGCACACACATTACCATGCATGAGGATCCCAGTTCAAGTCCCTTATCCTCAGTTGCAGTGCTTCAGGTGACCTTCCCTTTCTCCATCTCTGCTTCACATTGCAAAGTTGACAGGGTTATGCCATTATTTTTATTTATTAATAGTTTCAATCAGGACACTGCTCAGCTCTGACTTACTGTGGTGCCAAGAATTGAATTAGGAACCTCAGAGCCTCAGGCATGAAAGTCTTATATAGCCAAATACTGTCTCCCCAGCTAAAATCATGCCATCTCTTTTAGGGATATATATTAATATATGTACTATATTAATATATAATATATTATTAATAATATATATAATATATATTATATCTGTAATAGCTTTATTCAGGGCTTTATTCTGTCCAAACTGTGTTTTGAATGAGCTCATTTAAAAATATTTGATTCACCATTTGGATTTCACTAGCTTCCCTATAGTTCAAAAAAAAATTAACAGAACAAAGATAGGATTATCGGATCCTTCTTTCTTCCATTTCTCCTGTTTCTTCTTCTTATTTTTCAGTTTTTTTAAAATACATATTTTATGGGTATCGGGTGTTAGCGCAGCAGGTGAAGCACACATGATGCGAAGCACAAGGACTGGCTTAAGGATCCCAGTTCGAGTCCTGGCTCCCAACCTACAGGGGGGTCACTTAACAGGCGGTGAGCCGGTCTGCAGGTGTCTGTCTTTCTCTCCCCCTCTCTGTCTTCCCCTCCTCTCTCCATTTCTCTCCTATCTAAAAACAACCACATCAGTAACAATAATAATAACCACAACAATGAGGAAAAAAACAAGGGCAATAAAAGGGAAAAATATAGCCTCCAGGAGCAGTGGATTCATGGTGTAGGCACCGAGCCCCAGCAATAACCATGGAGACAAAAATTTACACATTTTATTTATTTATTATTGGGTGGAGACAGAGAGAAATTAAGAGGGAAAGAAACAGAGAGACACCTACAGTCTTACTTCACCACTTAATGAGGCTTTCTCCTTGTAGGTGTGCCACTCCCTGCATGTCCTTTCTTTCTTTCTTTGGTTCTTTCTTTCTTGTTGTTGTGCGCGGGCCGCGGAGAAGAGAGAGAGGGGGTCCGGAGCGAAGAGGAAACACAAATCTTTATTTGCGCTGGCACCTCAGAGTTGGGGGCTAGAGAAGCAGGTTGGGCCACATGGAGGTAGCGAAAATGGCCGCCTCACGCAGTAACCTTTCCTGCATCTGAACACCAGAGTGAAGTGCTGGCAAGAGAGCGAGGTGCAGAAGAAGAAGGGCTTTTATAGGAGTAGCTTTCGTGAGAATGGGAAGGGGGAGGAGTAACCATAGCACTCCAGGATAGGATGATAACTCTCCTGAGAATGGGAGGGGGTGGAGTGACCAAAGCACTCCAAATATCGCGGGGATATAGACAATGTCCTGAGGGCACAACATGGCTGAACAGGCACTCAGAGAATGTCCCAACTCTGCAGGAACTAGCAGTAGCCTGAGGGGACAACATGGGCACAATTTCCCAGCACACTCTTCCTTCCTTCCTTCCTTCCTTCCTTCTCCTCCCCCCCCCCTTTTTCTTTCTTTTCTGTCTTACCAGACCTCTGGTTCTGGTTTATGATGATGTGGGGGGATGAATTTGGGATTTTGGAACCTTGAGCATGAAAGGTTTTTTTCTGCATAACTATAATGCTGTCTCCCCCACCCATTATCTAGCATTTTGATATGTTGAGTATACTTGAATGGACAGTTTTCTTAGTAGATTAAATTCTATAACATCTTGAGAGCTAATTCATATTATACTTCTCTCTTTTTTTTTCTTTACTGGGGGGATTAATGGTTTATAAGTAACAGTAAAAAACAGTAGTTTGTACATGTATAACATTTCTCAGTTTTCCACATAATGATCTAACCTCCACTAGGTTCTTCTCTACCATCATGTTCCAGCACCTGAACCCTCCCTCCCGACCCCAGAGTCTTTTCCTTTGGTGTCATATACCAACTCCAGTCCAATATCTGGTTTGTGTTTTTCCTTTTCTTCTTATTTTTCAACATCTGTCTATGAGGGAAATAATCCCATATTCATCCTTCTGTTTCTGGTTTATCTCACTTAACATTACTTCTCTTTAACATCTTTAATTTGTTTATATTTCAAATTCCACTCCTACTTTCAGTTATCTTTTGCTGTTTCCTCCATGTCTATACTTACTCCACTTAGGTCTTGAACGCTTTAAAGTCATCTATGGCAGTAGGAGTAAATCCTTTCAAAATTCCATAAATGCTGATATATTTACCTCTTTCCATGAGTCACACATAAGTTTAATGGTATTTAGAATAGTGGATTCTTTCTAAAAAGTTAAAAGTAAATTTTTATCTTATGTTAATGGTTTTCCTCTCCTGAAAAGCCTGTGAATTTTCAAAAAGGTGCATCAATAAGTTATTTTTCTAGTCTTGCGCCTGTTCTCACTGAATCAAGTGTAGGTGCAATAGCACATAAGCATAAAAGGAGGAGTCATGAGAGGATCACATGAATTTGCTCTAACAGAGTATATGGGTGGTGGTGCATCTGGTTGAGTTATGTATTACCATGTACAAAAATGGGGTATGAACCCTGCAGTCCCCACCTACAAGGGGTAAGCTTTCCAAGTGGTGAAGTAGTGCTATAGTGTGTCTCTGTCTCTCTCCCTCTTTATCTTCCCCTTCCCTCTCAATTTCTCTCTATCCAACAAATAAAAAAAAAAAGGAATGACTCTTTAGAGATATGAAAAGATAAAGGATAATGACTTTATTTTACTTATTTTAGGTAGAGACAGGAAGACAAAGATGCAGGGAAGGGGAGGGGAGGACAACACCAAAGCTTTCTTTAATGAGGAAACATGACCAAACAGCACACTATCCACATGAGCTATTTTGTTGGCCTGAGAATACCTTATTTTAATAAGTTCCTCAGTGTTAAGACTTAGACACCACTTCCTGCAGGCTTTATGACTTTTTTTTTTTTATTACTTGAGTTTCATGTAATTAAAGTAGAGGAGTCAAGTGGTCAAAATGTTGACATTTGTTTTTGTTTTTTTTAATGTTTTTTTTGTTTGTAGATTTATTTGTGTGAGAGATAAAAAGACACTGTCTCATTCATTGAGTCTGAGCTAAAATACTATAGAGAAAAGTATGTATAGTTATAGTATACTTTTATTTCAAAGGAAAGAATGTATGTTACACATACACACGTGTGTGGGTTTATGCACTCTTAGAATTCCCCCCCAGACAGATCTTATCCGTTTATATTAAAAACAACAGTAAAACATAAAATAAACACAGTTGTCTCTTCTCTCAAGTGATGAAACCATTTTTACTACCACTGCAGTATGTGAGAGGTTCATTTGCTCCATAACCTCTTTTTGTGGTGGTGTTAAGTCTTTTGATTTTAGTTGTGGTGAGTGTGAAATGTTATCTTACTGTGCTAATAAATATCTTTCCAATGTCATTGGTTTACAATATGATATTGGTTTCAGGTGTCTGACTTTATAGTTCACCATCTGTCGACACTCCATTATGACTCCTATCAGAACTCTAGTTTCCCACCACCACTGTGCAGTTGATTCATTTGATAACATTCTATCTCTTCCCTTTTTGGTGACCACCACTTTGTTCTTATATTCTGAGTGGGTTTTTGTTTTGTTTTTCTTTCTTATTTTTTAAATATTTTATTTATTTTATTTTGAGAGAGATGCAAAGAGAGAAGGACACAGAGAAAAACACCAGAGCACTGCACAGTTCTGGCTTATTGTGGTGTGGGGGATTGAATCTAGGACTTGGGAGCCTCAGGCATGAGAGTCTCTTTTATAACCATGCTATCTACCCCTGCTATTTCTTTCTTTCTTTCTTTTTAAGCTTTAGGTATAAAGCATTACATTTCAGCATTGATGTCTACTCCATCATAATCACTGTAGCAAGTCTAATTTACATCAACTACCAGCTAGCAGAGAGAGAGAGAAGGGAGGGAGGGGAGGGGAGGGAAGGGAAGGGAAGGGAAGGGAAGGGAAGGGAAGAGAAGAGAAGAGAAGAGAAGAGAAGAGAAGAGAAGAGAAGAGAAGAGTAGGAGAGAGAGAAAGAAGATGACACTAAAGAATTCTTCCACCACTCTTTTTGTCTTTGGTGCTCTTTCCTGTGGTGCCCCTCTTATGTCTTCTGTTGTGAAGTATCTATTCATTATGTTGCCCACTGGAAGGGGGTAGTCTTTTTTTTTTTTTAATTTGTAGGGATCTGTATTAATGTTGGATGCATATTCTTAGTTGTATGTGTGTGATTATCTCCCTTCCTTGTACTATGCTATTTAACATTTAACATAGTGGTAATAAAAGGATGTTGTGTATAGAAGATACATTACATTTCATGTTTCTAAACTGGCAAATTTGGAAGGACAGTGGCTCATTTTTAAAATACAGACTTTACATTTTTATTTTTTTGAATATAGCTTTAAATTTAAGACAAAAACTGTGCTTTGTATTCTGCTTTGGTTTCAGGTGCAGTTAAATACCAGCATTTCTAGTCAGTATGTAATTCGGACACAACCAACTAATAGGTGCCTTTCTACACTGGAGTGTGCTGCTGTTGCTCTTTCCATCTTGGAGAAGAATATTTCCATACATGAGGTATGTCTTTGAAAGGCTGTAGATATACTTGAAGGTAGGAATTGGGACTTGACTTTAAATAGAAAATGTAGAAATGCAGAACTTGTTAAATCTGTAGTAAAGTGGCATGTACAAGGTTCTTTGATAGAAATCTATGTACTTGCATAACCTCTTTCCCCCCTCCTCTGCAGGTGTGTGTGCATGGGTGTGTACACACACCCATGCACACAAACACACACACCCATGCACACTAGCTTAGCATTCCAGATTGCATCGATTAAATATTCATTCTTAGCTGTACAAACAGCATTTGTAATATGCTAAGTTGCTTCTGAGTAGCACAGTACTAAATATAGTTTTTGCTTTGGCTAGATTTTTCTTGCTCTATTTTGTATTTCTCTTTTATATTTTATGTGCACTTTTGCTCAACTTTTGTCTTTTTAATTAAAAGAACATTTTACAGAAGCATTCTCTTTTATGCGCTTATCTTTGAGGTATACCAACTTTCTGTTTCTATTAAGTTACTTATTACAACGTAGAACTGATAGGTAATATTTATTTATTTATAATAATACCTGTGCAGGTTGGGCGGTAGCTGCCACAGTTAAATGCATGTATGACCATGTGCAGGGACCTGGATTCTAGCCTCCATTCCCCATGTGCAGGGGGTCACTTCTTGCACAATGAAGCAGTTTTGTAGGTATCTCTTATTCTCTTTTCTGCTCTCTCTCCTTTCAACTTCTATCAAATAAAATAGAAAGGGAAAAAAGAAAAAGAAAAAATGGCCACTGGGAGCTGTAGATTCATAGGCCAGGCACCAAGCCCCAGCAATAACCCTGGTGACAAAAAATAAGCAAAAACTACAGGTTATGAAAAGATCATACACACAATGATCATTTTATTTAATTTCCACTTAGGGAAATTAAAATAGTTATATTACTTTTTTAATCTTAAATCAAAAGATAAAAATAACAAAAAATGAGTTTAAATTGTCAACATTTTCTGATCATTGAAAAGTTTTGGTAAAGGCAATATAAGAATATGGTAGGCAGTAGTGCAGCGGGTTAAGTGCACATAGAGCAAAGTACAAGGACTAGTATAGGGATCCCAGTTCAAGCCCCCAGCTCCCCACCTGTCGGGGGAGGGGGTCACATCACAAGCAATGAAGCAGGTGTGCAGGTGTCTGTCTTTCTCTTTCCCTCTCTGTCTTCCCTTCCTCTCTCAGTTCTCTCTGTCCTACCCAACAACAACAGTAGTGATAGCAACAACAACAAGGGCAACAAAATGGGAAAAAATGGCCTCCAGAAGCAGTGGATTCATCGTGCAGGCACCGAGCCCCAGCAAAAAAAAAAAAAAAAAAACAAAAGAAGAAGAAGACGATGGTAGAGGACAACAAGAATTACTAGACAGAGTTTATGACTCCTAACTCATGCATGTGCGTGCGCACACACACACACACACACACACACACACACACACGTTCTGCCTTCTTTCTCTTTTCCCCATTATATGCTGTAGTTACTATTATAAGATTGTGCCTTAGGAATGAAATAAATTTGAATAATGGATAAAAGTTTAGGTCAGTTCCCAGAGGGATAGAGAATGGGAAAGCTATCGGGGGAGGGGGTGGGATATGGAGATGGGGCGGTGGGAATTGTGTGGAGTTGTACCCCACCTACCCTATGGTTTTGTTAATTAATCCTTTCTTAAATAAAAAAAAAATTAATTAATTAATTAAGATTTAAGAAAAGAAAGAAAACTTAAAAAGGAAAAGAAGTAGTCTGGGAGATAGTGCAGTGGATAAAGCACTGGACTCTAAAGCATGAGGTCAAAAAAAAAAAAAGTTTAGGTCAGAGTAACTGGATTAATTACCATGAAATGACCAAAATCTTCCGGAGCTGGGAGATTTGTAGATATACACCAGTTTCTGTGAGAGAGAGCATATGTGCACACCTATCCATAAACTACTGCAAAATATATACCTGAAAGCAGAAGTACACTAGAGTTTGTAATGAGTATCCCCCTAACACTTCCTCTCCACTATTCCAAGCTTTGGGTCCATGATTGCTCAACAATTTGTTTGGCTTTGTATGTTAACTCTCTTTCCAGTCACCAGGTTCCAGATGTCATCAGGATGCCGGCCAGGCTTCCCTGTGCTGAAGACTCCACCAATGTGTCCTGGAGCTCTGCTTCCCCAGAGACCCACCCTAATAGGGAAAGAGAGAGGCAGACTGGGAGTATGGACCGACCAGTCAACGCCCATGTTCAGCGGGGAAGCAATTACAGAAGCCAGACCTTCCACCTTCTGCAACCCACAATGACCCTGGGTCCATGCTCCCAGAGGGATAGAGAATGGGATAGCTATCAGGGGAAGGGGTGGGATATGGAGATTGGGTGGTGGGAATGGTGTGGAGTTGTACCCCTCCAACCCTATAGTTTTGTTAATTAATCCTTTCTTAAAAAAAAAAAAAGAATGCCAGAATTAAGCATTCAATGATTTGTCTTTTTCTTCTCCCTTACCCTAAGCCACAGAGAATGTCAGAGTTGTAAACTTTTCTTCTTTTGTAGATTTTCATGGTAGCATGTTTTTTGTGTGTATCTGTGAACAGATTTTTTTTTTTTCAGGGAAGTGAGAGCAAGCGATGCAGTTTCTGTTTTGAGAAAAAAGATTCATTAGATACTCTTAAGATCTTCCAGAAATGACCAGGAATTGTTCTTATCCCTTTTCTGCCTCTTGTAACCTTACCTCCTATTCCCACAGACCTGGCCATCAACATAGCACTTAATAGACCCTATACATGCCTTCCAGTTTTGTTTATACACCCTCATTTATCTGTACATATTTTTTTTTATTTAAGAAAGGATAAATTAGGAAACCATAGGGTAGGAGGGGTACAACTCCAGACAGTTCCCACCACCCAATCTCCATATCCCACCCCCTCCCCTGATAGCTTTCCCATTCTCTATCCCTCTGGGAGCATGGACCCAGGGTCATTGTGGGTTGCAGAAGGTGGAAGGTCTGGCTTCTGTAATTGCTTCCCCGCTGAACATGGGCGTTGACTGGTCGGTCCATACTCCCAGTCTGCCTCTCTCTTTCCCTATTAGGGTGGGTCTCTGGGGAAGCGGAGCTCCAGGACACATTGGTAGGGTCTTCAATCCAGGGAAGCCTGGCCGGCATCCTGATGACATCTGGAACCTAGTGACTGGAAAGAGAGTTAACATACAAATCCAAACAAATTGTTGAGCAATCATGGACCCAAAGCTTGGAATAGTGGAGAGGAAGTGTTAGGGGGATACTCATTACAAACTCTAGTGTACTTCTGCTTTCAGGTATATATTTTGCAGTAGTTTATGGATACGTGTGAACATATACTCTTTCTCACAGAAACTGGTGTATATCTGGGTTTTGGGACTTTGTTAGAACGTGAACCACCTGGGATGGAATTAGAGTATACTATGAAAGGAAAGGTCTCACCCGAGTAATGAAGCTGAAGGGTTGTCATTCCACACGTGAAGTCTCTGGACACAGTCTGAGCTGAAGCATGTTGAGGTGGCAATCGTTGTGTTGATTAGGTTGCGATCAGCAGATGCAATATTATTTGATATGGATTGGGAGAGGCATATGGGAAAGTGGGCCCTATCCAAGGGTTCCAGGACTGGGGGAAGTAGGGACTCTATAGTGGAGATGTGAGGTTCCTGCTGTCTTAGGGTTCAAAAAGACAATCGATAGTTAATGTTATCATCAAATTATTCGGTAATTGGGTTAACTTTGAAAAGCCCTTTTGTTAGGGTTTGCTGTACAGTACCCAGTATCTTGTATATAGCTGTGCTATTGGTTGCTTTTGATCTACTTGGTCTAGGCTTTTGAGAGAGTCCGCATATCAAATACACAGCCTATATATTAAAAAGACTCAGTCTGTGTTTTAAAAAACTTAGAGACATACAATTAATTTTCCCCCTCTCATATTAATTAAATAGGGATTTATATGACTACATTTTACTAGGAGTGTACATAAACACCATACCCACCACCAAAAGACTGTGACTCATCCCTCCCACCCACTCCCACCCCCCACTGGCCCAGGAAGCTGCATGTCTACCCCTCACCACAGGGCTTTTACTTTGGTGCCCTACTTACAATTTGGTCAGGTCCTGCTTTTAGTTTCCCTTTCAGATCTTCTTATTCAACTTCTGTTGATGAGTGGGATCATCCCATACTCATCTTTATCTTTCTGATTTAGCTCACTTAACAGAATTCCTTCTAGCTCTGTTCAAGATGGGTCAGTGAAGGTGGGTTCATTGTTCTTGATAGCTGCATATTATTCCATTGTGTATATATACCATGGCTTTCTCAGCCACTCATCTGTTGTTGGGCACCTGGGTTGCTTCCAGGTTTTAGCTATTATGAATTGTGCTGCTATGAACATGGGAGTACACACCTCTTTTTGGTTGGGTGTTATGGAGTCCTTGGGGTATAACCCCAGGAGAGGAATTACTGGATCATATGGAAGGTCCATGTCTAGCCTTGTGAGAGTTCTTCAGACTGTTCTCCACAGAGGCTGGACCAATTTACATTCCCACCAGCAATGCAAAAGGGTTCCTCTGTCCCCACAGCCTCTCCAGCATTTGTTGCTGCTGTCCTTTTTGATGTATGCCATTCTTACAGGAGTGAGGTGGCATCTTAGTGTTGTCTTAATTTGCATTTCTCTGACAATCAGTGACCTAGAACAGTTTTTATATGTTTGTTAGCCTTTTGGATCTCCTCTGAGGTGAATATTTTGTTCATATCCTCTGCTCATTTTTGGATGGGGTCATTTGCTTTTTTGGTGCTAAGTTTGCTGAGCTTTTTATATATTTTGGTGATTAGTTTCTTGTCTGATGTATGGCGTGTGATGATCTTCTCCCATTCTGTGAAGGGTCTCTTTGTTTGTTTAATAGTTTCTTTGGATGTGCAGAAGCTTTTCAATTTGATGTAGTCCCATTGGTTTGTTTCTGCTTTAGTCTTCCTTGCAATTGGGTTTGATTCATCAAAGATGTCCTTGAGGTGTAGGTGGGAAACTGTTTTACCAATGTTTTCCTCTAAGTATTTGATTGTTTCTGGTCTGACATCCAGGTCTTCGATCCATTTGGAGTTGATTTTTGTTTCTGGTGAGATAAAGTGGTTGAATTTCTTTCTTCTGCATGTTACGAGCCAGTTTTCCCAGCACCATTTATTGAAGAGAGCCTCCTTTTTCCATTTAATCCTTTGGGCTCCCTTATCAAAGATTAGATATCCATAGGTGTGGGGATTTATTTCTGGGCTTTCAATTCTGTTCCACTGGTCTGTGTGCCTATTTTTGTTCCAGAACCATTCTGTTTTGATGATGATGGCTTTATAATATAGTTTAAGGTCTGGGAGTGTGATGCCTCCATTTCTGTTTCTTTTCCTCAAGATATTTTTGGCAATTCTAGGTGTTTTCATGTTCCAGATAAATGATTGTAATGTTTGTTCTATTCTCTTAAAGAAGCTTGGTGGAACTTTGATGGGTATCACATTAAATTTGTCTATGGCTCTGGGGAGAATATTCATTTTGATGATATTTATTCTTCCAATCCATGATCATGGGATATCTTTCCATTTCTTGGTATCAGTTACTATTTCCTTGAGTAGCGACTCATAGTTTTCAGTATACAAGTCTTTCACTTCTTTGGTCAACTTTATTCCTAGATATTTTATTGATTTTGTTGAAACAGTAAATGGGAGTGATTTCTGGATGTCTTCTTCTTCAGATTTAGTGTTTGCATAAAGAAATGCCACCGATTTTTGTACATTGATTTTGTAGCCTGATACCTTGCTATATTGCCTAATAACACCCAGTAGTTTTCTGCTGGATTCTTTAGGTTTTTCTGTGTATACTATCATATCATCTGCAAATAGTGAGAGCTTGACTTCTTCCCTTCCAATCTGTATTCCTTTGATTTCTTTCTCTTGCCTGATTGCTATGGCAAGAACTTCCAATACTATGTTGAAGACTAATGGTGACAGTGGACAGCCCTGTCTAGTCCCTGATCTGAGGGGGAATGCTTTCAGCTTCTGTCCATTGAGTAGGATGTTGGCTGTAGGTTTGCTATATATGGATTCCACTCTCTTAAGGAATTTCCCATCTATTCCCTTTTTTTGTAGAGTTTTGAGCATGAATGGGTGTTGGATATCGTCAAAGGCTTTCTCTGCATCTATTGAGATAATCATGTGGTTTTTGGCTTTGCTTTTATTGATGTGGTGAATGACATTGATTGACTTACAGATAGATGTTGAACCCGTCTTGCATTCCTGGGATGAATCCCACTTTGTCGTGATGAACAATCTTTTTGATATGCTGCTGTATCTGATTGGCAAAATCTTGTTTATTATTTTGGCATCTATGTTCATCAGAGATATTGGTCTGTAGTTTTCCTTTTTTGTTCTGTCCCTATCAGCTTTTGGTATCAGGGTGATGTTGGCTTCATAGAAGGTGGAAGGGAGTATTCCTGTTTCTTCAATCTTATGGAAAAGCTTAAGAAGTATGGGTACTAGCTGTTTCCTGAAAGTTTTGTAGAATTCATTTGTGAAGCCATCTGGTCCAGGACTTTTGTTGTTGGGGAGATTCTTAATAATGGTTTTAATTTCTTTGTCTGTGATTGGTGCATTTAGATTTTGTAGTTCTTCTTGGTTCAGTTTTGGAAGGGCATATGCTTCTAGGAATTGTTCCATTTCTTCCAGATTCTCTAGCTTGGTGGCGTATAGTTCTTTGTAGAAGTTTCGCAGGATTCTCTGGATGTCTGTGGTGTCAGTTGTGATATCTCCTCTATCGTTTACAATTCTATTAATTTGAGTCTTCTCTCTTTTTTGTTTGGTGAGTCTGGCTAGGGGTTTGTGAATTTTGTTTAATCTTTCAAAAAACCAACATTTGGCTTCATTGATCTTTTGTATGGTTCTTTTATTTTCGATGTTGTTTATTTCTGCTCTAACTTTAGTGATTTCTGTCCTTCTGGATGCTTTAGGGTTCCTTTGTTCCTCTTCCTCTAAGTCCTTGAGGTGTGCAGTAAGGTTGTTCATTTGAGCTTCTTCTTGGTGTTTAATATGTGATTGTATGGCTATAAGTTTCCCTCTCAGTACTGCTTTAGCTGTGTCTCAAATATTTTGATAGGTTGTGTCTTCATTTTCATTTGTTTCCAGGAACATTTGAATTTCCTTCTTGAGTGAGTCTCTGACCCAGTGGTTCTTAAGGAGTATGTTGTTTAGTTTCCAAATTCTGTGACTTTTAATAATTTTCTGTTTGTTGTTAAATGTTAGTTTTACTCCACTGTGGTCTGAGAAGATACTTGGGATGATTTCGATGTTCTTGAATTTATTGATGCTGTCTTTGTGGCCTAACATGTGGTCTATCCTTGATTATGTGTTATGTGGATTTGAAAAGAATGTGTATTCCAGTTTTTTGGGGTGAAGGACTCTGAAAATATCCAAGAGGTCTAGTCTGTCAATCTCTTCATTCAATTCTCTTGTATCTTCGTTGGTTCTCTGCTTTGTTGATCTGTCTAAGTGTGAGAGTGGGGTATTGAAGTCTCCAACTATTATTGTATCGCTATTGATGTATTTTTGAAATTCTTTCAGTACTTGCTTGACATATTTAGATGGTCCCTCATTGGGTGCATTGATGTTAATAATTGTTAAGTCTTCTTGGCTGATTGATCCTCTAATCATTATGTAATGTCCTTGCCTATCTTTTATTTATTTAATTTAAAATCTATTGTGTCTGAGATGAGAATGGCTGTTCCTGCCCTTTTTTGTGGTCCGTTAGCCTGTATGATAGTTTTCCATCCTTTCACTTTAAGTCTGTGTTTATCTTGTTGTGACAGATGGGATTCTTGCAGGCAGCATATGGTTGGGTTATGTTTTCTGATCCATCCCCCCACCCTGTGCCTTTTGATGGGTGATTTTAAGCCATTGATATTTATTGATATTATGGATTTAATGTATTGTAGTGCCATTGTTCAAAAAATTTTTTTTGTTTGCTCTGATATATTGCAAGTATTATAGTGTTCTTCTTGTTTATAAGAGGTCTTTTAGAACCTCTTTCAGGGCCGGTTTGGTGATGGTTGCCTCATTTAACTGTTGTTTGTCTAAGAAGGTTTGATCCCTTCATCTAGTTTGAATGAAAGTCTAGCAGGATATATTATCCTTGGTTGAAACCCTTTTTTCATTCACGGCTCGATAGATATCTTGCCATTCCCTTCTGGCTTTTAGAGTTTGAGTGGAGAAGTCTGCAGATAATCTTATGGGTTTTCCCTTGTATGTGACTTTTTGTTTCTCTCTTACAGCCTTTAGGATCCTTTCTTTATCCTTACTTCTTCTCATTGTGAATATGATGTGTCTTGGTGTCTTCAGGTCTGGGTTGATTCTGTTTGGAACTCTCTGGGCCTCTTGAATCTTGATGTCCTTTCTGTTATTCAGGTCTGGGAAGTTTTCTTCTATTATTTCCTCTAGAATGTTTGCTTCCCCACCTCTCTTCTTCCTCTGGCAGGCCAATTATACGAATGTTACTTCTTTTGAGATCATCCCATATGTCTCTGTTGTTGTTTTCAGTGTCTCTCAATCTCTTTTTGAGCTCTTTCACCTCTTTTTTATTTTTCTCTAACTCAGCCTCTGTCTGACTAATTCTGTTTTCTGCTTCTGTTAGTCTCCTTTCCCTTCCCTTAGCTTCTTTCTTCATTACAGCTATTTCAGCTTTCAGTTCTCTAATTGCCTCAAGATAATCAGTATTTTCCTTGGGGGGTCTCAACTGTTGTTTCCCTAATACTGCCATTCCTTTCCTCCAATGTTGTTTTCATTTCTGTGATTAATAAGTTTATTATTGCTTGCATACTTTTCTTATCTATGGTTACTTCTGGCTGATTTCTAGTTTCTTCTGGACTCTTGTCTTCATTCATTGGAGTAGCAGTTTTATTTGTTTTTGATCTACCCATTGTTTTGATTTATGTGTTTCTTACTTTTATGCTCTGTTGCTCCTCAGTTGCTGTGTTGAGTACAAGTAGAGCCTATTGTTTTTCTTAGTTAAAAGCAAATAATAGGGGGTCGGGCGGTGGCGCAGTGGGTTAAGCGCATGTGGTGCAAAGCGCAGGGACTGGCTAAGGATCCTGGTTCGAGCCCCCGCCTCCCCACCTGCAGGGGAGTCACTTCACAGGCGGTGAAGCAGGTCTGCAGGTGTCTATCTTTCTCTCCCCTTCTCTGTCTTCCCCTCCTCTCTCCATTTCTCTCTGTCCTATCCAACAACGAATTGTGTCAACAAGGGCAATCATAATAACCACAACGAAGCTACAACAAGGGCAACAAAAGGGGGAAAAAATGGCCTCCAGGAGCGGTGGATTCATGGTGCAGGCACCGAGCCCAGCAATAACCCTGGAGGAGGAAAAAAAAAAAAGCAAATAATAATACTACTAATAAAAACAGTTCCTGTTTCAGAAGGAAAAGGAAGACTAGGCTGTCATGATTTGTCACGTTTTAACATCTCTTTTTTTCTTTGTCTTAACAGACTTTGCTTCGCCCTCTTCAAGCTTTATGCTCATTCCAGCTTCAGCATGGTGCTCAAATTCGTCTCAGCAAGGAACACCTTCTGAGAAATGGATTGTATCCTAAGCCGATGCCAAAGAACAAACGTAAACTCAGGAAGATGGAACTGTTAATTAATAGCGTCAAAATTTAATGCATGTATTTTTACAGTGCCAGGCAGTGTTTTTGACTGATGTTTCCAAGTTAGGTTTACATTCAGTTTAATTCTGTGAGGTTTTAACTGCCAGAATTCTGTAACTGAACTTGCTCAGAAATGAAAATAATCCAAATATAGCCATAAAGACAAATTCTACTGACTTAGTCAACAGTAAGATTTCTTATTACATTTATTTTTTAAATGTGTTTTTAAAATTACTTTTCCTTCAAATCTGTAATTTAAATGTTACAAGTTGTTAGGCAGTTATTTATAAAATGCAAAGAAATTATTTTACCCAGCTGGAAGAGTATTTGTTCCTGTTAATGTTTATGAATAGTTAGTGTAGCTGTTTAATCGAGAATACTTACATTAATTTGCAGACCTATACATAAACATTATAGTTTGAAATAAATATAAAAAAATAATGATAATCAAATAGTTTAGGTTGTAATTATTTCACAACACAGGGTAGTGGAATGAGGAGGAATTATTTTTAAGGGTAGAAATTTAACTTAGCTGATGCGTAAATGTTCTGCTCATTGCCCTAATTTTTGGAGAGCTACATATGATTTTGAAATAGCAGACATTTTAACTCTTTAATCATCATTAATAAGTTTTTTTCATTATCCATTGAGCACATTGACTTTTTGACAACCTAATTATACTGAAGCTTTCATATGGAAGTACAAAAGTATATTGTAATTTAATTGTGACTTTGACAACTTGTTTCTGTAATTATGACAATTAAAATCTTTTTGTTTTTTAATTGACAGTAAGGGAGTTACCTCAGGACCTCACATATGCTCAAGACCATTACTGAGCATACTCCTCAGGCCATTTTGTTGTTATTTTAGGGACAGGATAAATATCACAACACTTTTCCACGATCATGAAGCTTCCCTATTCCTACCATGGTGCCTGTGTCTGTGGCTAGGGCTGGAACCCAGTGTCTCATGCATGGTAAGACATGCTCTATACCAAGTTCCCTATCTCTAGTGTTTTCACCTGGCCTCTAATGTTAGGTGAAAACTTTTTTAATGGACAGAAACTTTCAATTTGAGACAGTTGAGTGTGAGTTTGGTACATAGCTACTGCAATTTTGTGCAGACTATGCAAACCATTTATATCTGACTTAATGAACTCTAGTTATGTACATGTCTTAACAAGAAGAAGAGATTTTGTTTTATTCTTTTAAAATGGTTTCTAGAGGGGCTGGGTGGTAGTGCACCAGGTTGAATGTACATATTACCATTAGCAAGGACCTGGGTTCAAGCCCCAGGTCTCCACCCGCAGGAGGTTTTACAAGTGGTGAAGCAAATATTGTAGGCCTCTCTCTCTCTCTCTCTATCTATCTATCTATCTATCTATCTATCTCCCCATTTCTATCTTTACCTCTCCTCTCAGTTTCTCTCTGTCCTATGAAATAAAGTGGGAAAAAAAAGGAAAAAATGGCTTCTGGGAGTAGTGGGTTCACCTGTAGGGACCAAGCTCCAGCAATAACCCTGGTGGCAATATAAAATAAAATAAAATAAAATAAAAAAAATAAAATGGTTTCTTGAGTTTCCTGTGTCCTGTCTTAATTTGTAAAGTGTAACTACATTTTCATTCTTTATTTCTTTGAAAGAAGGCAGAGAGGAAGAAATGCTCAGAAAGGGAAAAGATACCACAGCTCCTCTCCTCCATCCCAGGAAGTGCCTAAGCTCCTTCACTGGGGCTCCTGTGTGATGCCAGAACTTGAATTCATGTTTCTAGCACTCAGTACTGCTAAATACTCAAAGCACAGTATGTTATAAGCTTTACTGGTTGAGCTACCCCAGACCAGAGAACATTTTTTCCCTTTTTATTGCCCTTGTTGTTTTATCATTTTTGTGGTTATTATCATTGTTGTTATTGATGTCAGTGTTGTTGGATAGAACAGAAAGAAATGGAGAGAGGAGGGGAAGACAAGAGAGGGGGAGAGAATGATAGACACCTGCAGACCTGTTTCACCGCTTGTGAAGCAACCCCCCTGCAGGTGGGGAGCCAGGGCCGGTCTTTGCACTTCGCGCTATGTGCGTTTAACCCACTGAGTTACTGCCTGACCCCCTAGAGAGAACATTTTTAGCTTATTTCCTTTATTTGCAATTACTTGATTCTGCTAAGTATTTTGAATTCCTCTAGTGAGGGAACACCTGTGAGAAGTCTTTGGCAATTGACTGGGATAGAGGGTCATTTGTACCTTTTTGAATGAATGTGGTGTGGTAACCTGACTGGAAGCATTCTGAACCTATATTACTGAAGTAACCTTGTAAACAAATACTACCCCTCAGAAATAAAATTTTTTAAAAATTGATGACATGTCTAATACAGACACTTATTTATTTATTTTTGAGAGATGGAGTAGAGAAAAAGGCAGTTACAGCATTGCTTTATTACTTGTGAAGCTTGTCCTCTGCAGGTAGGGATAGGGTGGCTTCAACCTATGTCCTTTAGCATAGTGACTTGTACATTCTATCAGGTGCTCCATCACCTGGCCACTGTAGACACATTTTTAATGTCCTTAAAAACTTAGGAGGAAACACCAGCCAGATATTCAAATAACTATTACAGAGACTTAAAAAGAAACTTTTTTTTTTATCAGTGTTCAGCCCTCCAACTTAGAAGCTAAATATTAACGAGGGATTTATTTAAAGCAGCAAAGTGGTGGTTGAGTTGGCAAGGAAGCCTGGATGGTGGCAAAGGTGAGCTTCTTTGTGCTGATAAAAATGTTATACATTTGACTAGATCTCTGAATATCCTAGTCATGATGTACTATTGTTTGGAGAGCTGTTACCACTGAGTCAAAAGTTTATGAAACTTCTGTTGTCACAGACATTTTTTGTGAGTCTACAGTTATAAGTAAAAGGGTTAGTATTTAAAATTCAACAGCTGGAGCCCCAACCAGCCTACCAGTTTGTCAGTTATGGCATGAGCCTTAGAATGTGGACATCACAACACCAGTGGCCATGGCTACTGCGGAATCCTCAGTCTTAGAGACCGAGTTGGCAGTGCACTTCAGTGCTGTGTCCAGCTCTCTCTTCAGTGTCAAGGAGTAAAGAATAAAGGATGTCCGTGTCTACTAGAAAGTCCTCCAGGCTCTCTGGGTTTCTTGGCTGGCTTCCTTGTTTAAGGTAGTGTGTTAATGTCCTGTGCATGGTCATCAGAGGAGAAGGCCAGTCTGAAATAATGTTCTGCTTCATTTCCTCTGAAACCTATGAACTCACTCTGAACTTCAGCACTGGCTTCATGGACAGTTACTCTTGTTCTTAAGATTCAATACTGATGAATATTACAAAGTATCTTGACATCTAATTATTTTTTATTGTTGTTTACATGAAATCATACTGTAGAATTTATTGCTATTCCTAAATAAGAATACTAGAGTCAAAAGATAGTTCACTTGGTAAGGCCTTCTAGATCATGTGGGTGGGGATCAAATCATGTAAGTGCCACACACAGGGAGAAATTCTGATATATTAGTATATCTCTCCCTCTTTCTTTCCTTGTCTGTGGGTCTCTACAAATTATAAATATACTGGATTGTATAAAAAGTTGTGATTTTTTTCTTCTATACAAAAATGCATCCTGACTTCTGACAACCCATTGCTAATATATAATCAATATAGTATAATATAATAGAAGTATGTATAGTAAAAGGGATGAAGTCCGTAGATGTAAATAATGTATACATGGATCCTGGCATTAGAAAAATCACCATATCCTATTAGGTAGCCCATATTAGACTGAAAATTGACCTGTTTTTTTTTCTTTGACCCTTTCATAATTTTCTCTTCCTTTGTCCTAAGATTGTCCCCTTCCTAATAGCACCTTAACAGCTGGCTTTTCTGCTTTCTGTTTTCACAACTCTGAAGTGTCCTGGTCTTCAATCTGTTCTCCATCTCTGTGAACGCCTAAGTGACCTCATCTTTCCCAGTAGCTCTCTCTAACTCGGAGGCTTAGTGAATAGGAGGCCTGTTTTGGAGATGGATAGTAATTTTTAGTGTTATGTGACTACTGACACTTAGCCTAGAGCTCTGTCGTATATGTGCCCAGTATCTAACTGTTCTGTGTTTGCTGTATTATAGGAACTCTCCTGCGGATGAGGACATACCCCAAGAAGAGACGCCGTGGGAGGGTTCCTGTGGCATGCAGGTTCTAGATGGCCTGGCAAAATTCAAAATTGGCAGGAGGAGGCAGGCACGGCAAATATATTTATGTACAAATGTACTTCTAATCTCCAACAGCAAGTATGTATACACTCTGCATACTCCTTATGATTTCAAAGTTGGATTCTCTAACACACTGTTTTCACTATCCTTTCTTTTAATTTTCTTCATTGTCCTTTCATGATAACATATGAAGGTTTTAGCCAGGCAGTGACTCTATCTGCTTTAATTGTAGCACACAAATGATCTGACCCTGGGGTTGGGTTGGTAGCTCACTTGACTGAGCACATATGTTACAATGCACACGGACCTGGGTTCAAGTCCCCAGTCCCCACCTTCGGGGGGGGGACCTCAAGTGATGAAGCAGTGAATAAAAAATGTCTTGGGTTTATAAGTAGTAGTAAAGAGGATTTGAATGTTTGCTTTATCACAGATACATTGTTCTTCGTTCATATTTATAATATACTGATGGTGTACTTATATTTAATACAGTATATAATCACGAGAGTGATAGGAAAGTGGAAACCACCCTGTAGGCATCTGGATAACTCTTCAATTTGGTTTCAAAGGAGTGAATAATCTTAGTAGTTTATTGAAGTCAATGAGAGAATTATCAAAATAACTTTCTCCAGGTCAATGCACTGATGTTTTCCCATGCAGTTGCTTCCCTGTCTCCACACTGCTACTACCTACTGTATCTATGGAAGCAAACAAATAGATCTTTATTTTTTCATATGGTTATATATTTATACCTTGATACTCCTAAAGATACTGTGTAGAAACATTATTTACTAGGGATGTTGTTATTGTCTAAAAACCTTCCAATACTCATTCACACATTGGATAATAATGTTGAAATATAAGAATCACATTGTACCATAAAACATTTTATTTTACTTTATTTTAGCTTTTGTTTTTATACTTTATTTTTATTTATTTTGGGTTATTGCTGGGGCTCGGTGCCTGCACTACAAATCCAACTCCTGTAGGCCATTTTTTCCCCTTTTGTTGCCCTTGTTGTTTATCATTGTTGTTGTTGTTGTTGTCATTGTTGGACAGAACAGAGAGAAATCAAAAGAGGAAGGGAGATGGGGAAAGATAAGACACCTGCAGACCTGCTTCACTGTCTGTGAAGCGACCCCTACTGCAGGTGGGCAGCCAGAGACTGGCACCGGGATCCTTACACCGGTCCTTGTGCTTCGCGGCATGTGCACTTAACCCACTGCACTACCGACCGGCCCCCACCATAAAGCATTTTAAATCATATTGTGCCCCAAGCTTTGAATCTAGATTAACCATTAGGTGTATGTTATACAAAATGATTTCATTTCCTCTTTCCCACCATGGAGTTTGGAAATTAACTGTGCCCATGGATCAGCAGCATCACATATGTATTCTTGAGAAAACTTAAGAAACATGTGGCTTCATTTCTGATTTTGTGTTTCCTAGTGGAATTTTGAATAGTAGGGAAGCACAGAGGAGTGTGGCCAGGTTCCCAGGAATCCTTCTTAGGACTTGTAACTGTCTAAATGGTGTATTTCATTTTAGAGTCCATAGCAGATTATGTAGAGGTTTTCAGAAAACATTTTCACTGCTGACAAAAATGACCGCTTTCTGAGTGAGTCTCCTGAGATAAAAGGATTTCTCTGTCCTCCTTTGAATCCCTCCTTGTCACAAGTCTGGGGTCTATGATCTACTGTAAAGAAAAAAAAAAAGACTGATGGATTGATCGACTTAATGCTAAGATCAGTGTACAGGCAGGTTTTCAATTTTAGGCAATGTAGTAGAATGATATGAATAAAAATTTAAGAGAATTCTAATCAGGTAATTTTTGAAAGCAACATTTTTTAACAAGCTAAATATCTCATTTTAAAATCTAATTCAAGCTAATTTCTTTATTCTCTTAAGGGAAATTTAATATTATAAAAAACTGGGTTTTTTTTTTTTGAAATTACATCCTGGAAATACTTTCTGAAGTAAAGGAGACATGATAAAAGGGAGAAATGATAAAATTATCATGAATTTAATATATCTAATATATTTTAATAATTAAAAAACACGAAATAAGGAACCACGTTTAGAGAGCCTTTTTTTTTTTTGTTAGTATTCCTGTCTCACTGTTTTATTTGTTAGCAATTAAAATGGATCTGATCATATTTAACACATTCATTTTATGGTAATGTAGAGTGGTGTGCAGGTACCTACTACCATGGGAAGAAAAGAAATTGCTCTCAGGTAACCACAGCTATCTTGTAAACCATAATGACCTTAAAATGATAATTAAACATGAAGAAAGCTAACACAAATGGCAGTGGATAAGGAGATGGTTTAGTAAGCAGAGCACATTTCTTGTCCACATGAGCCTCTGGGTTTTGACCCCTGGAACCATGTGAGAGAATCAAAGACAGAAACTAGCAAAGCTCCACAAATGGTCAAATAAAGTTTTTGATGCCTGTTCTTCTACCTGTCAAAGTAAAAAGTGCAAATTAGATGGGGGAAGTGGCTCGGTGATAGTGCTCATATGTAACATCATGGGTTTAATTTCTAACACCTCATTAAATAAATAGATAAATAACTAGAAAATACCATATTTTCAGAAAAAGCTGTTTTCTGATATTTGGTAAATATTTTTAGGGACATGAGAGAGTTCTTCGAAAACCAGCATCATCTTACCATGAGTATAGCTGCCACCATGACAATGGAGATGCTAACTAACAGAACTCTTGCTTGATTCTCTTGCCAGGTTTAAGAGTAAATTCAAAATTGACCACTTTGTGCCCCTGCACACCATGTGGGTATCTGACTGCTTGGGGAAGTCTGGAAGAGCCAACAGCAGAGCCAGGAGATCCCTGGTTTTGGGCTGGTCCAGCATCAACTTCGTGGTCTCTTTTTTGTAAGATATAATCATTACTATATTTGCAAGAGTTTCACATGCAAAACATTTCCATCTGATTGCTTATTAAGCTAATGACTGACTTGATGTTCCATAGTGACAATTTTACGCCTTGCACATGCTTAGAAAGTGCAAATGTATGCACATTGACAACCAGTAATGGGAACTACCAAAGAATTAGAGGATTATAGTAATGGAGAATAAGTTTTGAGAACTAACAAAATGTTCTTCTAAAAGATTTATTTACTTCCTGATCAGTAGAGAGACTGAGAGAAAAATAAAAAGAGAGGCCTGGCTTGTAAGATGCCGGGGATTTAATTCAGACCTCATGCTTATAATTATAGAGCTCTTCCACTATGCCACCACCATTTGACTTGCTAACTTAGTGCTTTCAAACAGTTTACTATAGAAAGACATAGAAATATCCTGGTATTTGTTTCTAAATTGATATTCTTGTCTGTGGGAAAATACAGTTCCATCAAATGCCAAACCTCTTCAGTAGGGGTTCCTCTGATCTCCATTATATGAAATAGCACTTTCAGCTACAGGGAACTCTTCCCCAGTTCTAGACATGGAACCTCAAGAGTGACTGAGTAATTGGCCCATAATCATCTACCTTGCTCATCCAGTAGTAGGGAATGACTTCAACTCCAAACAGACTTCTCCAGTGGAAGTCCACTTTGCATCCCTTCCTCACTGTCTTTTGTAAAAGAGTAGGTTCCCACACAGGCCCAGTTATGAGGAGGCTCCACCTTACACATGCCTCCCTGTCAGTGACACCTACTGATGCTTTGAAGCTATCTTAGTTAATCTATCAGTCTAAATATTTTCTACAGTTTAATTTTTCTCTCTTTTTGTGTTGTAGTTCAGTGCGTCGCAAGGAAGAATGGTTTTACTTCCTTCACAGGTATTTTATTAATGTAATAGTTTCAATATTTAATCTATAATAAATGTATGCAATTCTCTACCAAGCAATGCCCCCTCTCAACTACTCCCTCTCTCCCTAGAGGAAACTGTTGAGCTCTCCCTCAAGTGAATTCTTTAGATTTACCCTGGCTTCTGTAGCAAGTAATGCTCTGACTCATGTGCAGAGTTTATTATTGAGGAAGTTATGTTTATCACTCTTGCTTTCCCGTTTCTTCAATTTGTGCTTGGAGTTAATTACTCTTAAAGCATGTAGTAAATTATTGGAATTGTGGGCTCTTTTATTGCTTCTTAAAACAATTGCTACTTCCTGCCCTTGAACCTAAGAGCTGGCCCAGAATTCAAGGTAGGAAAGCTTTGAGGACTGAATTTGCAATGCCAACCCTCTAATGAAATATTTTCACTAAATTGTGTTTGCATATACTTCTTTAAAAAATAATTTGACCTTGTTGAGTCTGCTTATATGGTTCCAGAAGTAGTGGTGCATATTGAAAACATTGCCTTCATAGATCAGTTTGAAAGTTCCTAATTAATCCATCCTACTGTCTTTTTGGGTTATTGAATTTGATTAGGTACATCATGCTTGCTAAAAGCAAGGCCCAACCTGAAAATACTCTGCAGGACACCGTCTCAGAAGATGTGGAGAACTGCGCCTGTGTAAGTATTTCAAAAGTCAAACCTTACATCCCTGGCCCTGATACAAGCAAAAAGAGGTCTTGTGAGGAGCTCCAGGGAGTGTGGGACATCCTTCTGGGACTTTCCAGTTCTTACCCATTATAGAAGAACCACTTGTTATCTGGATGCCAGGGAGCAGTTTCCTTCTTGTCTTATGGTTGAGAAGTCAACTTCATCACACCATTAGTAGTGAGAGAAAAGAGGTTTTATCAAGTGTTTCCCAGGTGGACACCATGAGGTTCTGGTGAAATGTCTCCCCCATGTGTGTATCCTCATCTGATGCCTGTATCTGCCTCCTAAATCTTCAGTCTCTCACATGAGCTCACTGTCCCTCTATATATTGGGTATGTATGCCTACGTTCTCAGTTACACAGTCAGGAATACCTAGGTGACTGGACACAGGCTCCCATGTGATTTTCTTTTTTGCCTCCAGGGTTATTGCTGGGGCTCGGTGCCTGCACTATGAATCCACTACTCCTGGAGGCCATTTTTCCCCCTTTTGTTGCCCTTGTTGTTGTAGCCTTGTTGTTATTATTGTTGTTGATGTCGTTCATTGTTGGATAGGAAAGAGAGAAATGGAGAGAGGAGGGGAAGACAGAGAGGGGGAGAGAAAGATAGACACCTGCAGACCTGCTTCACCGTCTATGAAGCGACTCCCCTGCAGGTAGGGAGCTGGGGGCTGGAACCGGGATCCTTACACGGTCCTTGCACTTTGTGCCACGTGCACTACCGCCTGCCCCCCACCCCCATGTGATCTTATATCAGATCTGAGATTCCACCTTCTCTGTCTCCCTTTTCTATTACCCTAACAGAGAAAGGGAGAGACAGGAAGAAAGAGAGTATTTAGAAAGTACCCTAGGGAAGCTGGTGAAATAGCTCATTTGGATAGCATGCTGCTTTGGCATGTGAACAACTCAGAGCTAAGCCAGGCCCCCACTTCATTGAAGGAAGCTTCATTGTTGTGGTCTCTCCACCCTCCCTTGCCTCTCTACCTTTCTCCCTCTACCAAAAGGGGAAAAAATATAAGTACAATGTGGTAAAATGTGTATAATATGTGTGTGTGCATACATGCTTGTATATTCATATACACATATTTTTAATAGTTGCAGTGCTTAAACATGGATATTGTATGTTAAATGCTACAGAATCTCTGTGGATACTTCTCTAATATCAATTATAGTGAAATAAAGTGAGACCTTACAATAAATGTTTTCAATTCCCATTATTGTGTAAAGGAAAAAAGGCTTATTTAGGCATGCTGTACAACAGGGGAACAGAAACCTTTGTCCCTCAGGTCACTTCAGCTCCACTGCCTTATGGCTGCTTTGTACATTACAGTCCCTGGTTGGAAGGTGGAACTGGCATCTTGTGACAGGAATTCTAATGTATTCTCTTCCTCTGCCCCTTTTCATGCCAAAGGAGAATTGACAGTACCAAAGGGCACCCTCACTAACCCAATTTTAATGCTTCTCCCTAAAAACTGTAATCCCTTTATGCTCTTTTCCAGTTTCTTGTGATTAAGTGACTTTTCACAAGGTGGCATCTCCCACCTTAGAATTAAATATTCTTTTGCAAGTAATTACTGCACTTATGTGCAATGCTTTCAGTAGTCTCCATAGACGGCCCCCAATAATGTTTTATTTGGAATAATTTTAAGCCTAGGAAAAGGCTGTAAAATTAAAAATAGTGCAAAGTAAACACTATATATACTTTGTTTAACTTTACTGTTTAGTAATTTTTTGCTTCATTTGTTACATCAGATTTTTTAAAAATTATTTATAAAAGGGAAACATTGACTAAATGTTAGGATAAGAGGGGTACAACTTCACACAATTCCCACCACCAGAACTCTGTATCTCATCCCACCCCCTGTTAGCTTTCCTATTCTTTAACCCTCTGGGAATATGGACACAAGGTCCTTGTGGGATGCAGAAGGTGGAATATCTGGCTTCTGTAATTGCCTCCCTGCTGAATGAACATGGGCGTTTGCAGGTAGATCCATACTCCCAGCCTGTCTTTCTCTTTCCCTATTGGGGAAGGACTCTGGGGAAGCAGAGCTCCAGGACACATTGGTAGGGTTGTCTGTCCAGGGAATTCTGGTTGGCTTCCTGCTAGCATCTGGAACCTGGTAGTTGAAAAGAGAGTTAACATATAAAGCCGTTCCATCATATTTTAAACCTGATTTTTCCTATGTCAAATAACAGGTTAGTGTAAGTGGGGGGGGGAAGAACACTAACATTTTCTTTTAAAATTTATTTGATGCAATACTTTGTTATTTGTTTACTAAGAGCTGCATTTGATAGAATTTATCTCTTGTCTATAAGGAAAGCAAGCATTATGTAGGAAGAAATACATATACTTGTCATTAAGTTAAATATGTTTCTATGTACAGAAAACCCAAAGAGGTCCTGAAATCAGCACTAATTCAAAAAACTTAGCCACATCAATGAGCCGAAGAGCACTTATGTGCTCTTTTTGAAAGATACAGGAGCTAAACCCGTGTTCTTCAGACAATTACTGTGAAAGATTTGTCACCCAGATTTGTTTTTCCTTAAGGACCCTGAGAAAGATGACCAGGTACCTATGAAGCCTGTGAAAAATGAGACCCCAGATGCAATGAAGGGTGAGTATCAGGGAAATATTAAAATGGGAGTGATTAGGTTCCAGCTAGCAACTTGAAAATTCCGAAGTATCAGTTAGATTTTACTCTTAAATACCTTCTTCATGGTGACAGTCTCATACAATATCTATTCTCACTTTCACCAAGCCATTACTTGGTCACAGGCACTAATAACAGCTCTTCATTCAGTGCCTTGTAGTCTTTTTTTAAATATAATTTTTATTTATAAAATGGAAACACTGACAAGACCATAGGATAAGAGGGGTACAATTCCACACAATTCCCACCACCAGAACTCCATATCCCCTCCCCTCCCCCAAAAGCTTTTCTATTCTTTATCTCTCTGGGAGTATGGACCCAGGGTCATTATGGGGTGCAGAAGGTGGAAGGCCTAGACAGCTTCTGTAATTGCTTCTCTGCTGGACATGGGCATTGACAAGTTGATCCATACTCCCAGCCTGTCTCTCTCTCTCTTTCCCTAGTGGGGCAGAGCTCTGGGGAAGCAAGGCTCCAAGACATGTTGGTGGGGTCATCTGCCCAGGGAAGTTTGGTTAGCATCATGGTAGCATTTGGAACCTGGTGGCTGAGAAAGAGCTAAGATATAAAGCAGGACAAATTGTTGACTAATCATGAACCTAAAGGCTGGAATATCGGGAATGAAGATTTGGAGTCTCCGTTTTGGAAAAAGCTAGTAGGTCTATTTTCGGTATATTCCAAGTCTTGTGGTCTTTTTTAGGGAAGAAAATGTCTACGTCTCACTTTCTGTAGACAATCAAAATTGTCTTATAAAGCCTCTGTTGATGTGTTGGTTGATGTTTGAAGGCAACACAGATTAGGTTTTCTTTTCCCCATACATTTTTTCATATTCCATTCTTGAATTCCTCTGTTGCACTTCCTAACCACCAAAGATCTGTTCCTGTGAATCTCCTCAGTTCTATAATTAATAGTTATATCTTAGAATCCACATACAAATATTTCCCTAACACCTGCCTTATAGCAGGACTTTTTTTCAGCAGCAGAAAAAAACATGAGGCCTTTACATTGAGACTCTAGTCTTCACTGACTGAACAACATCCACTTGCTTTTATCAGTCTGAGTTTCTCTGCCATATTATAGTCAATAGATTATATGTACATAAGTTTATCAAAACAATTAAGCTTAAGGTTAATTAGAATTATTGGATCAGAAATTTTGTTCTGGTTGATTAAGATAAGCAGCAGTTATCATGAGGGGAAGAGGGCCTGGAGAGACCAAGTTTCATAGTCTAGGGATCACAACTTCTACTAGAATTTCTAGCAGGATTTTTTTCCTTCATGTGGCAGGCTTCTTTTTAAATTCTTTATACAGTAGTGTGAGTGGAGAATTCCTTAGTTTAAAGTGATATAGAGAAGATTTTCAAGTGCTTCATATAATCTAAACCAAGCTGTTTTGGTGAAATGTATATTTCCTGTCTTAGTCACAAAGGGCAGAGGTGAAGGTAGAATTGCCTATTCATCTTTTTTTTTTTTTTTTAATTCTTTATTGGGGAATTGATGGTTTACAGTCAACGGTAAAATAAAATGCAATAGTCTATACATGTATAACATTTCTCAGTCTTCCACATAATAATTCAAACCCCACTAGGTCCTATCTTCCAGGACCAGTCCTCCCCACCCCACAATCTTTTACTTTGGTGCAGGACACCAATTCCAGTCCAATTTCTGCTTATTGTTTTCCCTTCCGTTCTTATTTTTCAACTTCTATGAGTGAGATCATCCTATATTCTTTCTCTTTCTGGCTGATCTCACTTAACATGATTCATTCAAGCTCCATCCAATATGAGGTAAAGGTGAATTTATCATTTTTAATAGCTGAGTAGTATTCCATTCCTCCTCCTCCTTCCTCTTCAGAAGGTGGGCCACACACACCAGTGTGGTGCAAGCATTCATAGAAAGATGGGTCTGATCACAGCCATTACACCTGAGTCTGTATTTGAATTCTTCTCCATATATATAGATTTAATATCCATATGAAAGTGAAAGGGGCCATATGCCAACCACTGAGCTGCAGTGCAACAAAGGTTCTACCTCTGCTTCCCCCCCTCCCCCCGCCAACCTGTAATTCTTAGATCTGGAGCAGATGGAGTGGTTGGATATTTGGCTTTGTGTCAAGGAGTAAACAAATGCGGCAAAGTGTTCTTCCTACAAAGTTGAATTTTGAAAAACATCCACATTCCTTTTTAAAATCATAAAATAAAGTACAAGAGGAAAGCAACAGGATTGCACATGCTCATTCATCTTTGAACATATCCATGTTGATATACAGGACTCTCTTCCTAAATTTCAGAATCTGCATTCTACCTCCTCTCCTTCTAAAATGGGCTGAGTTAGAATGTGAATTCATCCCAGACCCCTGCATTTGCAGACCTCTGTCTTCTTGCTGCCTCTGTTCAGACCCTTCATAAAACATGATTTGTGTTCACAGGTGTCTTTACTGAGGATGAAGCTACCTGGACCACTTTCAGATCCATCATCAGGAATCCCAAGAAACAGGGCCTTTTGGTGGCCATGAACCAGGAAATCAGCATCAAGGCCAAAATGGAAAACATCTGGCAATGTGCCATATATAACCATCTATGCAAGGCCCCCAGGGCGCTCCTAGAACCTACTCTGCTATTCCTCTCTGCCCCTCAATGTACCCTCAAATCTGAGAGAGGCTCAGGAGACAAGGTCACCCACAAGGTGCCACTCCACAATAACTATGCTCTGGGTCACCCCATCTTCCCAGTGCACCTAGCAGTAGAGGACATGATGGACTATGTCAATCTGGTCCTACAAAAGAAGAAAGTTATCACCATAAAATTTTCTCCCACTGTGGCCTAACTGTCCACCTTCAAATGCCTGGGTATCACCAAGTAAGATATGCCAGAGTGAGACCTTTCTCTCCTGGACCCCGCTTCTTTCTTTAGGTTATCACTTTTGGCATGATTGATTTCACACAAAAATATTCTCTTCTTTAAGTAAATATACTATTTTATTCCTACTATATTTCTATTTTATTATAATTATACAATAAATATCATTCTATAACTTTGTCTTAGATGGCCATTGTTTTTTGTTCTTGACTCAGCCTTTTTTAAAAATTTATTTCCCGTTTTGTTTCCCTTGTTTTATTGTAGTTATTGTTGTTATCATTGTTGGATAAGACAGAGAGAAATGGAGAGAGGAGGGGAAGACAGAGAGAGGGAGAGAAAGATAGACACCTGCAGACCTGCTTCACCACCTGTGAAGCAACTCCCTTGCAGGTGGGGAGCTGGGGCTCGAACCGGGATCCTTATGCTGGCCCTTGCGCTTTGCACCACATGCACTTAAACTGCTGTGCTACCACCCGACTTCCCCTTGACTCAGCCTTTTAGTGGAGGCTCTCTTGGGTAGTAAAATACTAATAAGAACAAAAATAAACTAATTTCAGGGTTCTGGGCAGTGACAGTGTGGTACAGTGAATATGTCATTATGTGCAAGGACCCAGCTTCAAGCCATTGGTCCCTACCTGCAGGGGAGAAACTTCACTTGTGGTGGAGCAGTACTACAGGTCCCTCTCTCTCTCTCTCTCTCCCTCTCTATCCTCCTCCCTCTCAATTTCTGTCTCTGTCAAGAAGAGAGAAAAATAAATTTCACCATCAAGGAATTATTTTTATAAGCTAACAAATTTTCTTTCAGATATATTCAATATTTTACTGTAAAATATATATAAGTACACATAAGATAAATATAGAATTTGATAGATACAAAATACTCACCATGATCCTAATGGAAGAATATAAAAGAATTTTTCAGAAGCTCCAATATATATCAGTTCAATGATTACTTTTCACCCATGTGTAACTTTTTTTAATTTTAAAACTTATCTTTATTTATTGGATAGAGACAGCCAAAAGTCAAGAGAGGAAGGGGAGATAGAGAAGGAGATAGACACCTGCAGCCCTGCTTCACTACTTGTGAAGCTTTCCGAGAGGCTCAAACCCATGTCCTTGCACTTTGTAACATGTGCACTCAACCAGGTGTGCCACCACGTGGCCCCTACCAACTTGACTTTTATGATCATTATTTCCATTGTGTTTAGTATAAATTTGTCACCTGAGCATACATCACTAAAATCATTTTAATTTTTTGATATTATATAAATGAAACATCAGGACCTCGGCAGTGGTACACCCAATTGAATATACATGTCACTGTAGGCAAATCTGGGTTCAAACACCCGGTCTCTCCCTCCCTCTCTCCCTCCCTCTCTTCATTTCCCCATTCCTTTCTTAATCTCTGTCCTATAAAATAAATAGCATCATTTATATATATTTTTTCACTGATCAACTCATAGGCAAAGAATACACATCATTGAATGTAGGTAAACTTCGTTTATTTTTATTGCTTTCTAAAATTCCATTTTGTATTATATGACAATTTATCCATTGAACTTAAAATGTTTATCTGGGTTATATCTGGTGTATTTCTTTAATCACTTCTTCCCTCTTGTACAACTATATCATCTCTAGAATTTATATTCTATTTGAATTATTTACCATTATCAATTATTATTCCTGATGTTAAAAACTATTCACTGATACTGTACCTAACATAACAGTTAACTGGAACTTAACCTTTCCACTAGGATTCTCATTTAGATTATTGTTTGTTGGTATGCATGAGACCCCTTCTGTTTCATTTGGTTTAAATCCCCCCTGCTTAACACTATTCTATTTACATAACCACTTCATTCTATTTACATAACTACTGTTAACAAGTTCCACCCTCCCTCCAGGGCATTTGTGGTTCAGTGATAGGATTCTCGCCTAATCTGCCCCCTCTTTGTCACACTCTGATTTTCACCAGTCAATTTTCTCTCCACCCTCTCTATGTCACATCCTGTTTCCACCTTACTTGGCAAGTATATATAAAGACAGCTTTGTGAGTTTTACAGTACTGTACTTTAAGTTTGACTTAGCTCGTCTTAGATTGTGCTGTGTCCTGCATGAATAAAGAGATACTGCCTACAGCTCAACCATGAGTCCCTGGTCGTCTGTTACCCGCACGTGAAGCCAGCCTGGCGAAAACAACATAACCCGTCGAAAACAACATATGGCGCCTGAACAGGGACTGAAATAAGCCCTGAAACATGGACCGGCATCAACGTGGGACCCTACCCACCCATCGTCCAGATAAGTAAACTTGGCTACCCATCCACCATGGGTTGCCTTTCTACTTATGAAGAGGTTTGCCAAAGCCTCTACTGTTTCATCATGAGACAGTTAGTCTGTCTCTGGAACATTTTACTCTGGGCCACATTTCGGTTCCCTGACCGGGAACTTTGGTTTCTTATGACGGGGATCATAGAGCTTGGGAGATGCACGGAGATTTCTCCTTGGACTTTCTGGATTCCCTCTCTCATGTTTCCCGAGGAAAAGGACTACATTTTGCTCCGGGCCACAGTTTGGTTCTTTATGACTGTGATCGTAGACCTTGGGATATGCATGGGGAACTTTCTGGACTTCTCGAATGTTTCCCATGGAAAAGGACTACTCTAATTTGAAGAACATTCTCGAGTACCCTGGCAGTTCCCAAGTATGGAGACACGTGGATAGTTCTACTCTCCTGATTGGATTCTTTCTTCTATGGGAAGACGCTTTTAAAAATGGGTGCCTGAAGCAATCCAGCAGGAACAGTCAGAAGCACCCTAAATGGAATTTCGAGGAGCTTTTTGGACTAGGACGCCCTCCGGGGATTCTTAATCCTACATGGTGAGATCTTGATAATCTGGTTCAAGTTGCATTTCATAAGAGAATGATTTGAATGACTGAATTTTTGTTTGACATTGACTTAAAAAAAAAATGCTGGACGCAGCCATGATTTCTAGAGACATCCAGAAACAATCCAAAAAATTGTTTTTTCCCTCCTTTGATTTCTCTTTTACGTCTTGACATGAATCTTAAACGTTTAATCCTGAAAACTGTATGAGTTATGGGTGGGGCAGATAGTGCAATGATTATGTTAATTATTCTCATGCCTGAGGCTTTTAACCGTGGTTCTTCTGTTTACCTTTCCACATTTTATTGAGTTTAAACTGTTTTAACAATCTTGAAATGATACTAGAAAGGACTTCCAATTATAATGGAGTTATCAATTATAGTAAACTTCTAATCTGCTACAAGTTTTGTTTGACAAGTAAGTGAATTTCAGCTGTCAAGTCTTTACATGAAAAAGCATCTACTCAAATGGAATTCCCGGAAATCCATTTGGACCCCTGTTCTCTGACATCGCCCCCGGAAACCAATGATGTGACCTGGCACGACCTGAAGAAACAGATTCACAGACTCGAAAGCTCACTCTCTACAGAAAAGCAGAATTCTGGTGGCCAACATTCTCCATCGAGACAGACGTGCAGCGTTTCATCCTCCGGCATTTTCTTCTGTGGTCAGCTACTTTGGACTGACACCTCCATCGGACTTACTGGTACACACTGCTGTGTTTCTCAAAGACTAACTTCAGCCAATTGCCTTGAGACTTTATAGACCATGTCCCCTCACCTGCAGGCTCTGCCCCAGAGGTAGAAAACTCCTCCTCCTTATTAGGTTATGCCCACAGAGGCATGAAGCGCCCCAAGAGGCAAGAGATGCCCACAGAGGCAGGAAACGCCCTTTGAGGCAAGAGATGCCCCCAGAGGCATGAAGCATTCCCAGAGGCAAGAAATGCCATTTCACCTGCTAGGCCTTGCCCTTTGAGGCAAGAAACGTTCTCCTTGACATCACATTGGTTATTGCTGCTCGCCTATTTTGTTTTCCATGTCTTATGCCAGTTCTTTTGAAAACGCCTGTACGATATACGTTTCTGTTCACCCCACAATGGCCATTAGTTAAAAAGAAAGGGGGAATTGTTGGTATGCATGAGACCCCTTCTGTTTCATTTGGTTTAAATCCCCCCTGCTTAACACTATTCTATTTACATAACCACTTCATTCTATTTACATAACTACTGTTAACAAGTTCCACCCTCCCTCCAGGGCATTTGTGGTTCAGTGATAGGATTCTCGCCTAATCTGCCCCCTCTTTATCACACTCTGATTTTCACCAGTCACTTTTCTCTCCACCCTCTCTGTGTCACATCATGTTTCCACCTTACTTGGCAAGTATATATAAAGACAGCATTGTGAGTTTTACAGTACTGTACTTTGAGTTTAACTTAGCTCGTCTTAGATTGTGCTGCGTCCTGCATGAATAAAGAGATACTGCCTACAGCTCAACCATGAGTCCCTGGTTGTCTGTTACCCGCACTTGAAGCCAGCCCAGCGAAAACAACATAACCCATCGAAAACAACAATTGTTATCTGTTACACATATAATATTTACAGTCATTAATGTTACATAAGAATCATCACCTGTTTATTCTTATCTGTTTCCATACACTTTCATAGGCCATTTATCATTATCATTATCCTTTCCTTTTTAAGACAGACTCAGAGATCAGAGAGAGAGAATGAGAGTGTGAGAGACCATGACAAAAATATTCACCATTTAAAATCATTTCTACTAAGTGTTCAAAGAAAAATTGAGCTTCATCTTGTTTTTTTCAATATTTTTAAATTTTTATATTTATTTATTTTCCCTTTTGTTGCCCTTGTTGTTTTTTATTGTTGTAGTTATTATTGCTGTTTTTGTTGTCATCGTTGTTGGATAGGACAGAGAGAAATGAAAAGAGGAGGGGAAGACAGAGAGGGGGAGAGAAAGATAGACACCTGCAGACCTGCTTCACTGCTTGTGAAGCAACTCCCCTGCAGGTGGGGAGCTGAGGGCTCAAACCAGGATCCTTATGCAATGTTGTTTTCGCCGGGCTGGCTTCACGGGCGGGTAACAGACGACCCGGGACTCATGACTGGGTTGTACGCAGTATCTCTTTATTCATGCAGGACGCAGTGCAATCTATACCAAGCTAAGCTAAACTAAAAACTACAAACAATCTTGTCCTTATAAATATACTAGCCCAGTAGGGTGGGAACAGGATGGGACGCGGAGAGGGTGGAGAGAAAAGTGACTGGTGAAAATCAGAGTGTGACAAGGAGAGGGGGCGGAGCAAAAACATACCATGAACCAGTGGGGATTGAACCAATGCCCTGCAGTGGTTATGTAAATAGAATACAGTAGTTATGTAAATAGAATACAGTGTTAAGCAGGGGGTATTAAACTAATGAAACAGAAGGGGTTTTTAGAAGCATACCAACAATGCAGGTCCTTGTACTTTGTGCCATGTGCGCTTAACCTACTGTGCTACCACCCAACTCCCCATCTTGGCTTTTTGTTGTTGTTGTTAGTTTGTTTATCTTGTGTTTTTAATTTTATGAATTTCAACCTTATGCATTCAGAATTTCACTGCTCCCAGCCTGACTTTTACTCAGAGTGCTCTCAACAACACAAGAGTCCCCCAGTTCAGTGACACACACACATGGTATTGAATCTCAAATTAGATTAAAAACATCAAGGCACAGGCCCTAGCTAGTGAGATACCTTAGAGCCATCTTAGAGTTTCTTCTATTTTTATTTTCATTTGTCCCCTACAGAAAACAAAAAGGGACTTTTAAGAAAATAGGAGAGAACTGAGTATAGTGCAGTCTTGGATAAGTTTATCTCCATATAATATAATTAAGAATATCAATGGGAATCAGTGATGACTATTAAAATGTAGTTAAAAACCTTCCATTTTCTGTGAAATGAAAATCACTCTTTAAATAATAAAAGCTGTCAGTTTACCCTTTACTTTAAGAAATCAAGAGACTGACTCAATGCATGAGTAAAGGCTTCCTCAGGACTTCTAAAAGAGCGAAATTTATGTCTGCAAAGAAGAAAGCTAGGAGGTATCATTTAGGGAGAGGAAATTGCTTAAGGTATTTCAGCACACATATGCAGAGCAAAACTGTGAGCCATCCAAGTATATAATACTATTCAGCATCATTATATATGGTAATTGAGAAACCAATAAGTGACTGCTAATGTTAAAAGTACCAGAGGTGGGTGGTGGCACACTTGGTTGAGCACACACATTACAACACATAAGGACTTGGGTTTGGGCATCCCTCCTCCCCCACCTGCAGTGGGAACACTTCACCATGCTCTCGAACTTCTGTTTCCTTCTCAATGTCTATCTCTAATAAAGTAAAAACAAAAAAGTTAAGCTACAAATAAAAAGTACACTTAAATATAATAAAGGGTTATAGTATTTGTTCACCAGATGGCTCTCCTTACTTGTTCTGGTTTCTTGAGTTGGTAAGAGAATTAACATATTCTAAAATTTTAACTAAGTCCTTCCTTGCTGAACAATATTACGTATTGTGCCTTCGGCTTTTTCCTTTTCTCTTTCTTATTCTATTTTTTTTTTGTAATAAGGCATAAGTGTTTATGATTAGAAAGCAATGAATCTATACCCTTTGCTGTTTGTGAGCTGAGTAACTGTTGCAAAGTTACCAATCACCAGCAGATTCTCAATGAGTTGTGTTAACTTGCCAACAATTACAATGCTGATATGTTACTTATAGGGACTGCTACACTGCAAACAAACAGCCAAGGTTTTAATACACTCTCAATACATTATGATTTCTTTTTATTTATTTATTTATTTTGCCTCGAGGGTTACTACTGGGGCTTAGTGCCTGCACTATGAATCCACTGCTCTTGGAGGCCATATTTTCCCATTTTGTTGCTCTTGTTGCCTTTGTTATTGTTGATTTTGTTGTTGGATAGGACAGAGAGAAATGGAGAGAGGAGGGGAAGACAGAGAGGGGGAGAGAAAGAGAGACACATGCAGACCTGCTTCACTGCCTGTGAAGTGACTTCCCTGCAGGTGGGAGCCGGGGGCTCGAACCGGGATCCTTACTCTAGTCCTTGCATTTAACCTGCTGTGCTACTGCCCGATCCCCACATTATGATTTATTAACATGATGTTTCATATTATTTTTGTGTGAGTATATGTCAATGATTATGCTGACCATTTTCTTTTATTTTCTTTTTTTCCTGCCAGGGCTTAGCTGGGGCTTTGTGCATGCTTGGTTCTACCAAAATAAGAGTTAGACTCTTATTTTGTTGTTCCTTTTTTTTTTTTTTTTTGCAGTTTAATATGTGTGTTCAAACAGGTGCACCACCACCCAGCCCCCCTTTTTTTGTTTTGCAGTTTAAAGAGTAAAAAAGGGAGAGAGAAAGAGAGATATTACAGCACTGCTCCATCACTCATGAAGCTTCCCTTTTGCATAGTAGTTTCATATGGTGTTTGGATGGTCAAATCCTAACCCCCCCACCCCCCATCCCAGCTCTCTGTCTCTCTCTTGCCTCTAGGCTTATTGCTGGGGCTTGGTGTTGGCACTATGAATACACTGTTCCTGGTTGCCATTTTTTCATATATATATAGATAGGACAGAGAGAAATTGAGAGGGATGGGGGAGATAGAAAGGGGGAGAAAAAGACACCAGCAGACCTGCTTCACTGCTTGTGAAGAAAACCCCCTGCAGGTGGGGAGCCAGGTGGCTCGAACTAGGATCTTTGCGCAGGTCACTGTACTTTGTGTGCTTAACCTAGTGTGCTACCACCATGCCCCCCAAAACCTGGATCCTTTCCTTATACCTGGTAAAATTTGTGCTTTACTGGGTGAAAGTAAAGTTTTTGGGTCCATGCTATTTATTTATTATTTACCTCAATTAGACTCTAAAAACTATAGTGCTGGTCAAAATTACAATGCTAATGAATATTGTGAAAGTATGCAGAAAGTATTTTAAAAATATCAAACATAAATATGGTCCTTAAATTCTACCATTTTTTATTCAAATGTCTAGATCATTTGTCATAGAAAACAAATATTATTAAATAGTCATCATGGTGTAATTGAAAATTAATCGCATTTTATATGTATATCGTTTTTAGCAAATATGTTAAAATCCTGCAAAAAAAATTTCAAGTTAAATCTCATGAATTTCCTTTATCCTACTTGAAACAGAAAGGTGCTACATAAGACATGATATCTCACTTTGCATATCTTAATCTGTGTTGCTTTTTTAGAATTGCTACTTTTATACTTTAAATACATTTAAAACTAGGCTAGTAAAACTTAAAGTTTAATTTGTGTAGAAATGTACACTTTTTTTTTTAACTGTAATAGGAAGTAGGTGAGGAGGGTATCTAAGTCTAAGTAGACACTATTTAATTATGAACTTGATACTGACTCACTACAGACTGTTGTGTACTTTTGCTTTCAGGTATATATTTTGCCCTAATTTATGGAAACGTGAACATATGCTCTATTTCACAGGACCTGGTCTATATCTAGGTTTTGGGACTTTGTTAGGAAGTGAATCACCTGAAATGCAATTAAAGAAAGGAAACGTCTCACCTGAGTAATAAGGCTGAAGGGTTGACATTCCATGCCTGACGTCTCTGGACACAGTCTGCAGTGAAGCATGCTGAGGTGATACTCACTCATTGTGTTGATTAGGCTGGGACCAGCAGATGCAATATCATTTGGTATGATTTGAAAGAAGCATGCAGGAAAGTGAGCCCCACCCTAGAGGTTCCAGGACTGGGGGAAATATAGGCTCTATTGAGGAAGCTGGAGGTTCTTACTGTCTTAGGGTTTAAGAAGACAATAGATAGTTATTGCTATAATCATAGTATTTGGCAATTAGTTTAACTTTGAAATATCCCTTTGTTAGGATTTGCTGTATCATACACAACATCACCATAATTTATGTCCTTTGACGTTATTTGTATATAGCTGTGCCACCGGTTACTTCTGTTCTCCCTGGTCTAAGCTTTTAAGCAAGTCAACATATCAAAGACTCAGTCTATGTGTTAAAAAGATTCAGTCTGTGCTTTAAAAAGTTTGAGATATTCAATCAATTTCCCCTCTCATATTAATTAGTGATTTATATGACTACAAATTAATAGGAGTGTACATAAACACCATTCCCACCATCAAAAGACTGTGTCTCATCCCATCCCCCCACACTGTCCTGTGAAGCTGAACATCCACCCTTACCCCAGGGTTTTTACTTTGGTGTCCTTCTCCAAATTCAGTCAAATCCTGCTAATGTACACTTTTTTTAAAAGAAAAAGTATTTATCACTTACTAACTTATTTTACTTGTCTTTTACATTATTTCATTTATTTTTAAATTTTGCTTTTGTTTTACTAGGGAATTGCTCAACTCTGCCTTATTGTGATGCGAAAGATTGAATTTGGGACTACAGAGTTTCAGGCATGAGAGTTATAAGCATAGCTATTATACTATCTACCCAGTCCAATTGTTTTTAATTTGCTGAGCTCTTAAAACAATTCCATGTAATCTTTAGTATATAATTTTCTCTCATCAAATATTGTTATCTTTATTTTCTAATAATTCACAAGTATTTGATATTATTTAAGGATTTTAACTGAAATTGTAATATGCCTTTTTTTTAACTTAATTTTTCATTTTATTAGTTGGCCTTTTTCCCCCTTGCCTCCAGGGTTATCATTGGGGCTCAGTTCCTGCACTATGAATCCACTGCTCCTGGTGGCCATCTTTTTTTCCCGTTGTTGTTGTTGCTGCTGCTGTTGTTGTTAGATAGGACAGAGAGAACTTGAGAGAGGAGGGAAAGAGAGGAGGAGAGAATGATAAACACCTGTAGACCTGCTTCACAGCTTGTAAACTGACCCCCTTGCAGGTTGGGAGCCAGGGGCTTGAACCAGGATCTTTGCTCTGGTCCTTGTGCTTTGCACTATGTGCGCTTAACTCGGTGTGCTATCGCAGTTGCTAAATTTTTGTGGACCAATTCAAGATTTTGTGGATTTGTTTCTGATGGTAGGGTTTACAGGTACATTTTTGTAGGGCAGATTGTTTTGTGATTTCCTAATTAAATCATAACTCAGATGATAGTATTCCTTCATATACAAGATGACCATATATGTTTGTGGGTTGAAAATCATTCTGTAATTACTTTTAAGGGAGTTTCTTGTACATGTGAATGTAGAGAATTAAGAGGTACAGTACATGATATAGGCCTGAAAACTTGCCAGTTGTCTAGGTCTTGAATAGTAAGTCTCCTTATGTAGAACTTTGAGAGGTGTTTTTATTTGAATGTTTTTGCCACTGGGGTTATTGCTGGGACTTGGTGTCTACAAAACAAATTCATCACTCCCAAGACCATTTTATCTTTCTTTTTCAAACTGCAGTCAAATGTTCTACCACTGTGCTATACCTTCTCTGCTTTCTTTTTATAATAGAGATAAAATTTTAAAGAAATGAGCAAGAGATAGGGTGAGAGAGAAAGACACCCGCAGCTCTGCTTCACCACTCATGAAACTTCACACCTGCATGTGGGGATTGAACCCAGCTCCTTGTGCATGTGTACTAGGTGCTTTACCAACTAACCCTAAAGAATACGAGAGTTATGTTAGGAGAAATTTCCCAATTCTAAGATGACAAACTCAGGTTTCCTTGTTATGACCATGGTTACGTGTAATATAATGGATTTTGCCCCAATATTTGAAAGAAAAAAGTTCCTCATTACGAGAATGTTATCAGAATGTTATATAGAAGTATTTCATCAACATCTTTTCTCATTTGTTGCCGTAATGTAGTTGTTTAAAGACATGACTGCATTAAGAGGAATAGGAAAGCTATTAGGGGAGGGGATGAGATATAGAGCACTGGTGGTGGGAATTGTAGCCCTCTTATCCTATGGTCTTGTCAGTGTTTCCATTTTATAAACAAACAAACAAATAGAGAGAGAGCACTTACCATTGGATGGTGGTGAATTTCAGGGAGGTCAACTGTTGACCTTTGGATACAATTCTGAGTGGTATAGAAGTAAACTTTAGTATGTTGTCTGCAATGGATGAGACCCAGCCCACACTGAATAGAAGGAAGTTGCAGTGCTATGATCTCTCTGCCTGCTCCTGTATCTTTTTGTCTTTTTCTAATAGTCAAATGACATTTTATTGACGCTTTAAGAAAAACAAAAGATGACTTATTATATGCAAAGGTTTCTTAAAATTTTCTAATACTATAGTTTTTAAAATATTTTTATTTATTGGATAGAGACAGCCAGAAATTGAGAAGGAAGGGGTGGGGATAGAAAGGGAGACAGACAGACACCTGCAGCTCTGCTTCACTACTTGTGAAGCTTTCCCCCTGCAGGTGGGGACTGGGAGCTGGAACCCGAGTTCTTGTGTATTCTAACATGTTTACTCAATCACCTGCACCACCCGGCCCCTAGCTTAGTTTCTTAAAATAGACTTGAGTGGATATTTTTACAGACAGGTATGGTATTTTAGATGTAAGGAAACTTTAAGTTTTCATCCATCAGCATAAGATGAATCATTACTCTTTTACCTTCTAATTTTAAAGTTTGCAACAAAAAACAAAACCCCCACCAGTATCCATTAGATCCCCCTTAGTCCCACCCTCCACCAATTTCCACTCTAGTTATGTCAGTTTTGTTTCTTCAGTCTGATTTTTTTTTTTTGCCTCCAGGGTTATTGCTGGGGCTCAGTGCCCACACTATGAATCCACTGCTCCTAGAGGCCATTTCCCCCGCTTTTGTTGCCCTTGTTGTTGTAGCCTTTTGTTGTTGATGTTGATGTCATTTGTTGTTGGATAGGACAGAGAAAAATCGAGAGAGATGGGGAAGATAGAGAAGGGGAGAGAAAGATAGACGCCTGCAGACCTACTTCACCACCTGTGAAGCGATTCCCCTGCAGGTGTGGAGCCAGGGGCTCAAACCAGGATCCTTATGTGGTTCTTGTGCTTTGTGCCACGTGCACTTAGCCCGCTGCACTACTGCCGGACCCCCTTCAGTCTGATTTTTTAGGGGGCTGGGTGGTGGTGTACCCAGTTGAGCACACACATTACTACGCATAAGGACTCAGGTTCAATTTCTTGCTCCCCACCTGCAGGGGGGAAGCGTCTCAAATGAAGCAGATCTGCAGGTGTTTCTCTTTGTATTTCCTTTTGTATATCCCCATCTCGCTCAATTTCCCTTTGCCTTATCGGTTCTTCTTCTAGCGTTTGCCTGCCTTATCGGTAAAACAGAAAGAAAGAAAAAAGAAGGAAAAAATGGTCATTGGGAATGGTGGATTCATAGTGCAGGCACAGAGCCCCATAATAACCCTGGTGGCAATTAGAAAAATAAACAAACAAAAACTTGTCTTATTTGTAAAGGAACAACATCTTGCATATATTTCTTTCACTGTCAGTGAGATAATATACATATTCCATAAGCAGACTCATGTATCTTGGTGTGTTTTTGTGTTCATCATACTTTAAGATATTAGGGATAGTTGACTATAAAATAATCTGTCCAGTACATAATGTTAGGACAAATGCAGCCCAAGAAGGGTGCTCCCTGGTGCCTACTGGCTTCTTGTCCCTCAAGTGGAGATCAGTGTGAGCAGATACAGGCTTGTGGTCAGGAGACCCTAGTAGAAGGGACTGTGGGAAGAGTTCTTTAATACTGAGGTCTACTCCAGGGCAGGAGAACTTCATGTCTTAATTTTGGGCTTCCTGGTAGGATTGGAAAGTCCTGTGATCTGGGGATTGCCCAGCTCTACAAGGAACCTGGGCTCTTTCTGCATCTCCATCATGTCCTCTTCTTGTTTGGCTTGTAGGAATCCCTGTTAATATAATTAGTAAATCAGAGAATTGAGTTCTTCCACTGATAGTCATCACTGTTCTGCAAGCATCTGCAAGGCTGGCGATGTTCAATGTTCTCCCTCTCCTCTGGCACTAAGGATGTTCATATCTCTGTCTACTACTCTTAAGTAGCTCTAAGCTTGCCAGTGAGTTGACATCTCCCCTCAATCTGTGCAGCCAGTGTGCGTGAGAACACCTTTTCCCATCGCACATGAAGATAACTTAACAGACTCATTCCAACTGAGCAATAAGAGGCCCACTTACAAGCCCAAACGAGTGGACACACCATTGTTTCCACCGGAAGAAGATTTATGTGGTGGGCACAGGAAGCTGAGCAGATACTCCACTTGCAACCACGTCAATCAATTCCCAAAGAGCAGCCCAAAGGCAGGAGCCACAAAGGCAAGCAGCCTCCTTGGTTTTGATGCATAGGACTCTGGATGGTTACCATGGTGTCATCTGTTACAACTACATCATAGAACACACCAACATTCTACCTGGAGCCTAGCTAGTAAGTAACACCCTGGATTGGTCAGCTTATTACATTATAAATATAAAACACACAGAGGATCTATTGGGGGTTGTATTGCTATGTGGAAAAATGGGAAATGTTATGCATGTACAAACTATTGTATTTACTGTTGACTGTAAAATATTAATCTCCCAACAAATAAATAAATAAATAAATCTAAATCAGTTGTTCCCCTGTCTTTCTTAATGATTTTACATCAATATAAAACTAGTGAAATTAAAAAATGATAATTACGGAGACTCCCGGGAGGTGTGGTTTATGGAGTAGCTGCGACCCAATCTGCTCTCTCCCCTTTAAAACAACAGTGTTCACAGTAAGAGATCAGACAGTGTGTTCACAGTAAGAAATCAAATTGGACACATAATCTACAGTTGAAAGAACTACAGCCTGAGGTGGGTGCTTGCGTGCGGTTGGGGCAAATAGGGGAGCAGGTTGGAAGACACAACCACATCCAGAGCACTGAGTGGGCAGCACACTGCCAACCTGCACCATCTTGGACAGTAGAGTAGTGTGCAGTTATCAGACCAGGAAGAAAAGAAATCAGAGCTTAAAAACTTCTCAGTCTTTGACTCAGGCTTTTTTTTTTTTTTTTTTCAGCCTGAATTTAAGGCAAGGACACAAAAAATCCGATAGCTTTTGCGACTACAAGATAGACCAAAACACCCCTCCCCCACACACAGCCTTGGGTTATACAAACAAGAGAAACCTAGAGGTCACAACAGCACCACCTGCTGGCCAACAATAACCAACACTATACATGTGGAAACAAAGAAGCAAACAACGTATGTCACAACAGAGAGAAACAAAGCACAGAATCCAAGGAATTCCAGATGCAGAGAGTCTATCAGTGACAGACTATAGAAAGCTTATAATGGGGGGGGGGGGTTGGGCAGTAGCACAGAGGGTTAAGCACAGGTAGTGCAAAGCATAAAGACCAGAGTAAGGATCCTGGTTCAACCCTCCCACCCCCATCTGCAGAGGGATCGCCTCACAAGCACTGAAGCAGGTCTGCAGGTGTCTATCCTTCTCTCCCTTTCTTTGTCTTCCCCTCCTCTCTCAATTTCTCTCTGTCTTATCCAACAACAACAACAACAATAGTAGCCACCACAACAATAAAACAACAAAAGGGAAAATAAATATTTTTTAAAAAAGAAAGCTTATTATGATAACTCTACAAGAATTTAAGCAAGAATTGAAAGAACATTTTACTTTGGAGTTAAGACACGCAAAAGAGGAACTCAGAATTTGATAAGAAGCTACAAAGCTTGAAAGAACTTCAAGGAGAGTTCACTAAGCAGTTAGGAGCCATGAAAGAAAAATTCAAACAGAACTGCAAGGACTGAAAGACACATTTAGTGCAGTTCAAACTCAGGTAGAAGGCTTAGGAAGTAGACTTACACATGCAGAAGAAAGAATTTTAATTAAAAAAATAGATGATCTTTATTTGGATAAATATTTAGGAGTGGAATTGATGGAACATAAGGTATTTTCATTTGTATTTGCATTCCCATTAGCAGTGTAATAGAGTTCCTCTCTCTCCACCCAATACTTATCCTCTCCTGTTTTGCCGATGGCCATTCACACCAATGTAAGGTAGTATCTCAATGGAGTTTTAATATACATTTCTCTAATAATGAATGAATTGGAGCATTTCTGCATATGTCTGTGTGTTATGTATATCTCTTCTTTAGAGAAATGTCTTCATATCTTCTGTTCACTTTTTTTATGGGGTTTTTCTTATCTTTTTGTTGAGCTGTATGAGTTCTTTATAAATGTTTGACATCAACCACTTGTCTGAAGTGTGGTGTGCAAATGTTTTCCCAGTGGCTAGGTTTTCTGTTTATCCTTATGGAATTTTCTTTTGATTTTTAGAAGCTTTTTAATTCGATATAGTCCCATTTGTTCAATCTTGTTTTTGTTTATCTTGTCCATGTGGTGGAGTCTCCAAATGCATCTTTAATCTTAATGTCTTCAAATATTATATATATATCCCCAGGGTTATCACTGGGGCTTAATGTGATAGGACAGATAGAAATTGAGAGAGGAAGGGAAGACAGAGAGGGGAAGAGACAGAGAAGACACCTGTAGACCTGCTTCACCACTTGTGAAGCAGCCCCCCTGCAGGTGTGGAGCCTGGGCTCAAACTTGATCCTTGAGCAGGTCCTTGTGCTTTGAAGCATGTACGCTTAAACCAGTGCACTACCACCTGGCCGCCTCACTGATATGTTCTTTTTTAAAAATATTTTTTTATTTACTAATTACTGGATAGAGACAGAGAAATTGAGAGGGGAGGAGAAAGATAGAGAGGGAGAGAGACAGAGAGACAGAGAGACACCTGCAGCCCTGCCTCACCATTCGTGAAGCTTTGCCCCTGCAGGTGGGGACCAGGGGCTTGAACCTGGGTCCTTGCGCACTGTAATGTGTGCACTTAACCATGTGCACCGTCTCCTGGCCCCTCTGATATGTTCTTTAATGTATTTTATACTTTTAGGTTTGATGTCCAGATCTTTGATTCATTTTTAGTGTATGGTTAATTGGTGGTCTAGTTTCGTCCTTTCTTTCTTTCTTTCTTTCTTTCTTTCTTTCTTTCTTTCTTCCTTTCTTTTTCCATGTGGCTGTCCAACTCTCCTAGCACCATTTGTTAGAGACCTTCTTTTTCCCATTGGGAAGTTTTGATCCCTTTGTTGTATATAAGGTGCCTATACATATGTGGGTTTAGTTCTGGGCTCTCTATCCTGTCCCATTGGCCCATATGTCTATTTTTGTCCCAGTATCACACTATTTTAACTACCATAAACAAAAGTTGAGAATTATGATGGTTTTACTATGTGTGTTTGTGTGTGTGTGTGTGTGTGTGTGTGTGTTTAATAGTTCCACATAAATGTTTGGATAAGTTGCTCAACTTCCTTGAAATATGGCACTGTGATTTTGATAGGGATTGCATTGACTCTATAGATTACTTTTGGTTGTGGCTGGGGCTTGAACCCAGGACTTGGGTTTGAGCCAGTTAAAGTGTCTATTGTATTGGATAAGCTATACCCTGGTTCTCTCTACCCGAAATTAAAGAGTGGTGGGAAGAGTCTCCCAGGAATGGTGGGATAGTGCAGGAATAAGACGCTGGTACCTCAAAACTATCAGGCAACTGAATTCTTTCAATTTAGCAAAAACAATGGAATTCTCTCAATTTATCTATTTCACTGTTCTTCCTTTTGTACAGAATAAAGTGTCCTAGATTGGCACTGTTCATTATTATTATTCACTATGCATTTTAGTGAGTGAAACATGTAGCATTATGTGTCTAGTCCAGGCTTTGTTGCCAGTCTGACTGATAACTTAATACCTTAACCCCTAAATCCCTTGACCTCCATGTCCTCGATGACTTCTCTCCTTCCCTTCACCTTCCAGTCTATGTTCTCATGCCTTCACTTATCATTTGTAGCTGCTGTATCTTGAAAATCACCTTTTAATATCTTTTAGCTTCTTTCATTTTATTCAGTTTCAATAAATCATTCTTTGAACTCATCCAGAGTTCCAGCTTATTGATCATTGCACTTTCCCTCACCTCATCATAACTGATGTTCCTTATTTTCTAATCCATCTTATTTATCATGAATTCAATAGATACAGCAGGTGTTGGGTACTGTTTAAACTACAATGATGTACATAAAAATGAGTATTTGGGTTTTCCAATTTTTTTAAGGTTGGGAAATTTGTCAGTGCTAGGACATTTTACATGAATTCTTGCTCCTCACATTCACCCTTCTTACAAGAAAAAAAAAAGTTGGAGGTTGAGTGATTATGCAACTGGCTAGGTGCATGCTTAGGACCTGGGTTCAAGTCCTGGTCTCCACCTATGAGGGGAGATTCACACGTGGTGAAGCACAACTACAGGTATCTCTCTTTTTCTCTCCCTATATCCCCTCCCCTCCCAATGTCTCTCTTTGTCCTATAAGACTAAAAAAACAGTAAGTAAGCCAGTATTAAAAAAGAAAAAAATGAATTTGTATAACTTGATTATACACTTAAATTTTATTTTTTGTGGTTATGTCTACTGGAAAAAGAAGTATCATAGGGGCTAGGTGGCAGTGCACCTGGTTGAGCACACATGCTGCAAGGCCCGAGGACCCATGTTCAAGCTCCCAATCCCCATCTTCAGGGGGAAAGTTTCACAAGTGGTAAAGCAGGGCTGCTGCTGTCTCTCTATCTTTCTCCCTTTCTATCTTCCTTTTCCCTCTTCATTTCTGGCTGTCTCTATCCAATAAATAAATGAGGATAATAAAAATTAATTACAAAAGAAGTAGCATACTTTAATCACAGTGGTAGGCATCAGCAGCCTTTATTAAACCCTTTAATTCTGTCTGTCTGAATCTTTACGAGGGCAGATACAACAATGTTATTATTTTACATAATCTTGCTTGATTTAAAATACTTGTCTCAATTCTTATGATGTAGTCATTAATCCTTAATTTGCCACTTTAGAAACCATGTCACATCCACTTCCTTTCTAAGTGGAGAAATGGAATCAGATTTTTTCCTCTTAAACTAAGGATGATGCTCTCAACATGTGGTCACTCCCTGTCAAAAGTGAATAAGAGTTTCACTGGATGTTTTTCATAAAGGGAATTAATTTCCTTTTCTTAACCTACTTTGCTTTTTTTTTTTTTTTTAATCATGAGAGTATTACTTAGGAAAAGGATTGTAATGTGTATTGTCCTCGCTTTGTCATGGAGAAGTTGTTCCAGTCGACTTGCTGATTTTTACAAGATGCCTTGCATGGTACATAATTTAGATAAAATAGTAGCAAGGGATTGGACTTGGCCAATAATTTCCCAGAGCAAGCCTTGTTGAGACCAAAATCTCCTATGTAAAATGTATGATATTCTTAATGCTTATCTTTAATATTTAATAAAAATGCTCCTGAAGGATAGGCTTTGAAATGCAAGTTCAGCTACCTGATTGGCATTTCTGTGAGCCACAATTAGAGCTGTCACAGCCATCTCTTATAAAGTAGAACCAGAAGAGCTCAAGTGCTTGTTGTTTGGCATTGTTTCAGAATTACTTGTTGTGAATACAGACTTTCTTCTAAAGGCGAGACAAAAAAATATTTCCTGATTCTAAGTGCAGCACCAAACAAAGCTTGCACCAGAGGAAGTGTCATGGCTTTCCCTGCTGATAGTGTGAAATTGTTTTTAAGAAAAAAAAATTTAGATATTGGAAGTAAATATACATGCAAAAAAAAAAAAACTATGAGAAGCATGTTGACAGATGTTTCTGAAATAAACTTCTGATGAGCTCACAGACATGATGTAATATGGCAAGAAAATAGGGTGATGTATGAAGAACTCCACAATAATTCTATGTTAGTGAATATTACATATCTGACAAAGCTGGTCTTAATTTTTTTATTATCTTTATTTATTGAATAGAGACAGCCGAAATCAAGAGGGAAGGGAGAGAGACTGAGAGACACCTGCAGCCCTGCTTCACCACTCGTGAAGCTTTCCCCATGCAGGTGGGGACTGGGGACTTGAACCTGGGTCCATGTGCACTATAAGCTGTGCGCTTAACCAGGTGTGCTACTGCCCAGCCCCCTGATCTTAATTTTTATGTTAGGACTGCATAGAGTAAGTCAGTGAAGTAAGATAAGAAATGGCCAGTTTTAATGTATTGGACCAAAGCAAAGGACTCTGGGGAAGGAAGATTGCAGAGGCGGAGGGGAAGGGGGAACAGATTCCCAGTCCTGGTATGTGATGATGGAAAGATACCTAAGCCCTGGGGCTGGGAGGTGGTGAACCTGATTAAGTGCTTATATTACCAGACACAAGGACCATGGTTCAAGCCTCCGGTCCCCACCTGCAGAGGGAAAGATGGATACACAATGAAACAGGCCTACAGGTTTCTTTTTCTTTTCTTTCTTATTTTTTTTAAGAACTCAGGACTTTATGTAGTTTTCATAAACACATTAATAAGTGTTAAACATTAATAATTAATAAGAAACTTTTAATTAACACTATTTACAGAGGAAAAGACCATTAATAAAATGAGTTATGTTCTAAAGTATATTATTGTTATTTAAATTATATTTTTATTTATTCTTGGATAGAGATAGAAACTGAGAGGGGAAGGAGGAGGCAGAAAAGAAAAGAGACAGAGACACCTGCAGCTGTGCTTCACTACTTATGAAGCTTCCCCCCTGCAGGTGAGAACCAGGGGCTTGAACCTGTGTCTTTGCACACTGTAATGTATACATTTAACCACTTCTTGACCCCCATATTATTCTCATTCTTTTTTTATTAGTGATTTACATAATTATAAAATAGCAGGGGTACAATTCCACACAGCTCCTACTACCAGAGTTCTGTGTCCCTCATTCCCTCCTTTGGAAACTGCAGTGGTTTTCCCAAGGTCACAGATAAGAGTTGACTAGTATTTCTGTCTGTCTATCTGTCTGTCTGTCTATGTATCTATCTATCTATCCATCTATCTGTATTTTTGCCCATTTTTTTCCTGTGGCCTTGCCTTCCCTTCCTTTTTATGTCATGCCTACACCTATTACTACATCTGAATGTCTTTCCTTTTTACCTCTTCTCTATCTGGGTCCAGATGGAATTGGAGCTCAGGGCCCTCTAGTCATCATCCCCCAATATTTCTTCCCTCTCTAGGAGTATGGATCAAAATTGGTTTAGAGGTGCAAAAGATAGGAATTCTGGCTTCTGTAATTGCTTCTCTGATGGACATGGGTGTTGGCAGTTTATTCACACCCCCAGCCTATTTCTATCTTTCTCTAGTGGGGTAGGGCTCTGGAGAGTTGAGGCTCTGGGACAGACTCTACTAGGATTCCACCCTGACGTCCATGGACAAACCACCTTGTCGGTTATTACGCCAGGCCCCCTGCATTGCTTAATGCTGTGGTCTATTTACATAATCATTGTTTTATCTGAGACCTGCCCTGCCTGCAGGGCATTGGTTTAATCCCCACTGGTTAGATGAAAACCTTGCTACCTTCCTGCTCTTTTTCCCCTCTGCCCTGTCTCCTAGTCATTTCCTTTTTTCTGACCTGCCACTTCCGTCTCAGAAGGTATAAAGGCAGATTCTCTTCTGATAAAAAAAAAAAAAAAGCATTCCATTGTGTTCCCACTCAGCCACGAGAGTTCCTGGTTCCTCTCTTGTGTCGCTGAGTAAGCAGCAGCCTAGGTTGGCTCTGGCAGAGTTCTCTCCAACCCAGAGAGCACGTGCCAGGAAGAAAACCCTCAGGCTAGCCCGGCACCACCTCACCAAAGTGTCCCAGAACTTCATCTATCCAATTTATATTCCCACCAGCAGTACAGGAGGGTTCTTCCATAACCTCTCCAACATTTGTTGTTGCTACCCTTCTCTGATGTATGACATTATCACAGGGGTGAATTGGTATCTCATTGTCTTTATTTGCATTTTTCTGGCAGTCAATGACTTGGTACATTTTTTATTTGTCTGCTGGCTTTTTGAATTCTTATTCTTATCCTCCTTGTGGTCACAAGGGCTTCACTTACCAAGAACTAGCTTTTTTTTTTTTCTTACTAAATTTGTTTATATTTATTTATTTTCCCTTTTGTTGCCCTTTTTTATTGTTGTTGTTATTGATGTTGTCATTGTTAGATAGGACGGAGAGAAATGGAGAGAGGAGGGGAAGACAGAGAGGAGGAGAGAAAGACACTGCTTGTGAAGCGACTCCCCTGCAGGTGGAGAGCCGGTGGGTCCAACCGGGATCCTTACGCCAGTCCTTTGCTTCACACCATGTGTGCTTAACCCACTGTGCTACCACCTGACTCCCAAGAACTAGCTTTTAAGGTCCCCAGGTTTCTCTCTCTCCCTCTCCCTTCCTATCTCCCCCTTCCTCTCAATTTCTCCCTTTTTTGTCAAATGAAATAAAGTTTAAAACAATTACAAAAGATAAAATAAAATAAATGCTGTATCCATGAGTCTTGGGAATATTAACCACTCCCTGGATCATGGATTCCATTATGAAATATCCTAGGATGAAAAATCTTAATGAAATTATTAAACTGATTTCTTTTTTTTTACTGTGGGATTAATGGTTCACAGTTGTCAGTAAAATACAACAGTTTGTACATGCATAACATTTCCACATAACAATATAACCCCCACTAGGTCCTCTGCCATCATATTCCAAGACCTGAACCCTCCCAAAAGTGATTTCTTTAAGAATAAATGTGCATATTATATACATTGCAAGAAGCACATTTCCCATCAGAACAATCAAATTTGGAGGCTATATATATTCCACAGTATTTTAGGAACCTTTCTTGAAATGCATCCAGAACTAAGAGGACTTTTTTTTTTTTCATATTCTTAAAGGTAAGGTAATTATCTCCTGATTGTTGATTTGATTTATTAAAGTATTTAGAAATTTAGCTCAGAATAAGGAAATGGAAATCAACCCACTTATGCTTGGAAAATATGGTGAAGAAATTATTGCTTGCTTCTTTTAAGAGTGTTTAAAAGAAAGCCAAAACACTTTATTTTTGCACATCAAGCCTGATTGCCCTGTGGTATGACTTCTACATCAGTAGTCCCACTGACTTGAAAGAAGTCAACATTTACATTGCTTATGAGGCAGGCACTTAGACATTATAAAGTCCCAGGGTATTGAGGATTTCATCTATTTTATTTAATTAATGATTTATAGTTACTGGAAATTAAATTTTGGAGCCCCAATAAAATCTAGTCTTCACTTTTTTTTTTTTTTGCTGAAAGTCTATGACAAAATAATGACTAATTATTTTTCATGTTCCTCTCCCTCTCTCACTATACCCTCTCTTTCTTTCCCTTACTCTCTCCCTCTCCTGGAGATTATCTTTTCTTTCGTATAAATTCTATTATTCTATTATTACTGCAGTAAACTACAGGCCTACTCCATTTTCTCTTAATGAACTCGATCTTTATTAAATTTTCACGTTGAAATTTTTTCATGGATTTTGTGGGCAATTTAGACAACATACCACTTCATGAATAATTGTGGGCTTCTTTCTTCTTTAAAACTTCTGAAGCGGGAGTCGGGCGGTAGCGCGGGCTGCGGTTAAGCGCACATGGCGCAAAGCGCAAGGACAAGCGTAGGGATCCTGGTTTGAGCCTCCGGCTCTCCACCTACAGGGGCGTTGCTTCACAGGTGGTGAAGCAGGTTTGTAGGTGTCTGCCTTTCTCTCCCCCTCTCTGTCTTCCCCTCCTCTCTCCACTTCTCTCTGTCCTATCCAACAACGACAACATCAATAACAACAGCAATAATAAAAAAACCAAGGGCAACGAAAGGGAAAATAAATAAATACAATAATAATAATAATAAAAAACTTCTGAAGGGGGTACTGGGAGGTAGCAAAATGGGTTAAGCCCAAATGGTGCAAAGTGCAAGGGCTAGCATAAGGATCTCAGTTCATGCCCACTGCTCCCCACCTGTGGGGGGTCACTTCCCAAGCAGTAAAGCAGTTCTACAGATGTCTATCTTTCTCTCCCCCTCTGTCTTCCCCTCTGCTCTCCATTTCTCTCTGTCCTGTCCAACACAACAGCAATGACAACAATAACAATAATAATAACATTAAGGGCAACAAAAATGGGGAAAAATGATCTCCAGGAGCAGTGGATTCTTAGTGCAGCCACTGAGCCCCAGTGATGACCCTGGAGGCCAAAAAAAAAAAAAAAATCTTCTGAAGGATCCACAAATCTCATTTTAACATAACTTTATATATGCTTCTTTTTGACAGAATATATATATATATATATGTATATATATATATATATTCTTCTATCTTTTTTTAAGGTAGAGAGAGAAACTGCAGTATCTAAGCTTTCTTCAGTGCAATGGAAGCTGAGCTTGAACCTCGTCAAATACATGACAAAGCAGCACATGATTATCAAAATATCTTCCAAGTGAAACTTAACATTTGTAGTCAGTGCGTCTTTTGGTGACCTCAAATAGCAATGAAGCCGTGAGTTCTGTGGCCTCTCACCTACACGCTGCCCCCGCCCATGCCACAAAAAATGATTGTCAGGAGCAATGGATTGTACAGGTGTGAAGCTTCAGAAAATAAAAAAAAAATCTGATAGTAAAAATAATAACAATAGTAATGAAATAAATGGAAAAAAAGAGTGCTATTTCTTCTAGTGGCTGGAGATATGGCTCAACTGGTAAAGCACTGGGCTTGCATCCCTGAGGCTTCTGGTTTGATTCTCATTACTGCACATATCAGAGTGATATTCTGATGAGTATCTTATCTCCTGTGAAAGCCTTGTTCTTATTTGTAATAAATGCAAGAAATCTTTTAAAAGTAGTATTGTTTCTCAGATTTTTTTTCAGGTTTTCCAGTGAATATGAAAATGTGCTAGGAATACTCACGTATATTTGGGGAGGAAATCAACCTTATTTCATTATTTCAGTCTGAATTGTGTTGGGTGGCTAAGATTGCTGTTCCTTGTCCTTGAGGCAGTAAGGATACATCTTGGTGTTAGTCTCTGCACATGAAACATTTTACACATACATGGATTCCAACTGGAATAACTAGGGTGGGGAGTTCAGTGTATAGGAATGGTGAACAAATCGCTTTAAAGGAATTGCATCAGTGCCGGGATAGCCTGAGGGTGCTTCTTCCTGAGCAAGTGTTCTCTGGGTTGGAGAGAACTCAACTGGAGCCAACTTAGGATGCTGCATGGGAGAGGGATCAGGAACTCGTGCCAGGCTGGAAGGCAATCCCAAGTGTGTATTATCAGAAGAGCAGCTCGCCAATTTATACTCGCCAAGTAGGGTGGAAACAGGATGTGACGTATAGAGGGTGGAGCGAAAAGAGAGTGGTGGAAATCAGGGTATGTCTAGGAGAGGGGGTGGAGCCAAAAGAGAGTTAGAACCAGTGGGGATTAAACCAATGCCCTGTAGGCAAGGCAGTTCTTAGTTAACAGTGGTTATGTAAATAGACTGCAGCGCTAAGTAGGGGGAAGCTGGCGTACTGCCCAACACATCAGCTTTAATCGTCACCAAGGACTTTGTGGGAACTGGAGGGCTCCCCAGTATACGTTCTCACATGTGAGGACCTGACTTTGAGCTCCCGGCCACCACCACACAGGATCACCACCTACATAAGGAAACATCAGGGATGACGAAGCAGTGCTGCAGTGTCTCTCTTTTCTCTGTGTCTCTCCGCATCTCTCCCTGTCTCTTTCTGCTTCTCTATCTCTCACTCTATGAGATGAGGCCCCTATGGATGATGTCCTCCTGGTGACCCCATACATGATTAGTAGAGAACTTGGTGTCTATGAGTTAGCCCCAAAATCTCATGCACCCTGTTTATGTAGCTAGTGCTCTGGCATATATATGTCTCCTCTCCTGCCTGAGAGAATGGATCTACTAAGATGAGATAGCCATCTTCAGTTAGCAAGCAATAAGCCCCATGTACATTCTGCTGACCCCTGTGGGTCCATCTTTGGGTAAAACTTTGGGTGGGGGCAGGGTGGAGGACTTACAATCCATTGGATTGGCCTCCTTGCATACTGGCTATCTTGAAAAAAAAAGTTCACTGTTGGCGGTGGGCTTTTGCAGGCACAACTGATTCTTCTAGATTCTGAAGCTGCATGCGTTTCATTATTATTATTATTGTTATATTTATTGTCTCCAGGGTTCTAACTGGGACTTGGTGTGCTGGGTGCCAGCACCAGGAATCTACCACTCTGGGCAGCAACCAATTTTTCCTTTTGAATTAATATTAGATAGAAATTGAGAAAGGATGGGGAAACAGAGAGAGAGAGATAGAAAGACACCTGCAGATGGTCTGCTTCTTGTGAAGCAGCCCCCTGCAGGTGGGATGCAGGAGCTCAAACCCAGGTTCTTACACTTGGTACTATGTGTGCTTAACTGGGTACACCATCCCTAGGCTTCTGTTTCCCTATTCTTGCCACTTTGCTAGGATGGTTACATCTCACTGGGAGTAAGAGATTTGGAAGATCCATGCCAGAGTTTCTTCCTTGTGAATTTGGATATATATATGTTCTCCTTTGGGATATTGATCCTTTGATTTATTTTATTTTTGACTTCGGAGTTGAGACAAAGTGTTAAAAGTCATACCTCACCCGAGTGAGCATCTGAAGAAGGCAACTAATTTTGTTAAACAAATGTGAAAGTGTTAAAAGTAGCTGGATTATTTGAAGAGCATCCTGAGTGGTGGTGTAGAAAGAGGAGGGAGAATGCAGGTGGGAGGTTGTGTGTGTGTCTCTCTCTCTCTGTGTGTGTGTGTGTGTGTGTGTGTGTGTGTGTGTAGGGCTTGAAGGGTTTCAGGGGAGAATTCAAACTGAATTGGAAGCAACTCAGAGCACCTGTGAGATGCAACTGAGTCTAGTGTTGAAATGCCAAGTGTCTTCATGTCAACTTTTCTACACACCTGCTCTCCCAACTGCGGCTGCTATCTGCATTATAAAAAATAGAAGTCTTTCAAGGGATTTCAAGGTAGAATAATTGGTAGAATCAGTGAGAGTCACTCCATGGGTGGACTAAATCACACTGTCACTGACCTTTGATGTCTTTGAATTTATATGGCATTGAAGAAGCAAATGGGGCAGAGCTGATGTCCAAGGTCATTTAGTGACTTCAGAGTTGCCTGAAATCTGCAAACACTGCAATGGAAGCACCTGCTTCTCTTTTATTTTTAACTTCTAACAGGTTGTTAACTTGCATTGCTGGAACAATCAATTGCATTTCACAGTGAAATAAAAAATATATAATTTGAGCTCTTAATATGCAAATTTGTGAAATAGCTCCAAAAACCTATATTCCTGCAAAACACTCCCATTTGTAGTGCGAAGATATATAGTAATAAAATTACTGATTAGTCACAAAAAAATCTAAAATGACAACACATTAGTGGCAAACTGTGTAATATAATGTGTCTCAACTTGATCTGTATATTTTTCTACTAAAATTAAGGAGAAAAGAGTTTAATTAGGATGTTTGGAAGACAATCATTAATTGAAATTGTTGTTAATCTAAATGTGAGTGTTTGAAAAGAAAATGTGAGATGGATAAAATTTTATAGACTTATTATGGCACATTGAAATTAGAGAGAAGAAGCATCTAATATTCTGGTCAAAGGAATTCTTCTGAAACCACATAAAGTAATTTTTTTGGCTTCGTATGTTAACTCTCTTTTCAGCCATCAGGTTCCAGATGCTAGCATGTTGCTGACCAGACTTCCCTGGACAGACACCCCCACCAATGTGTCCTGGAGCTCTGCTTCCCCAGAGCCTTTCCCCACTAGGGAAAGAGAGAGACAGGCTGGGAGTATGGATCGACTTGCCAACGCCCATGTTCAGCGGGGAAGCAATTACAAAAGCCAGACCTTCAACTTTCTGCACCCCACAATGACCTTGGGTCCATACTCCCAGAGGGTTAAAGAATAGGAAAGCTATTGGGGAGGAGATGGGATATGGAATTCTGGTGGTGGGAATTGTTCGAAGCTGTACCCCTCTTATCCTATGGTTTTGTCAATGTTTCCTTTTTATAAATAAAAAATTAAAAACTTAAAGTAATGTAGGAATTATCGTGGATAAGGACCCCATATTCAATAATAGTGACCAATCTATCTAAACCAGCCTCTAGCATAATGATTTAACCTTATTCAGTTGCAATTGTATCTTATATTGTCTCTCAATAAATCTTATTGAGATTCAAAGGAATGCCATGGAAAGTAAATGCTTTATTTAATGTTAATAATTACTAAAAAGAATTATTTTTTTGTCACTGCTAGGGCCTCCTGCTGCTCCTGCTACCTTTTTCAGATAGAGACAGAGAAACTGAGGAAGAGAGGAAAATATACCACAGCACAAAGCAGGTGGACTACTCAGATGCGCGATCTTCTTGATTCTGAATGTTTTGTTTAAATCCTAAGATTCTGCTTCAGTGCCATGGTAGCTATTCAATGAAATTAATAAGCCAACTATTGGATGTTCCAAACCCTGAGTTTATTAACTCGCCTAACCATTCATACAGTTAACTTAAAACAATTTTAAATCCTTCTCAAAGACCTTGTTTTGTTAAAATAGCATGTTTATCAGATATTTAATAATAGTTTATAAGATTTTAAGATTACAGGGGTACAGTTCCATACTCACTATCAAAATTCTGTGTTTCCCATAATCACACTAAGTCTGTAAGACACTTCGGTTACTCTTTTTTTTTTAAAGTTTCTGTGCCATAATTATCTATATTCCACATATGAGAAAACCACTTGATAATTGATTCAAAGTCTAACTCTTGAAGGGAGTCCTAATTGTAGAAAGATAGTCATCTCTGCTGCCTCATCGTGGATGGAACTAGAAGAAATCGTGTCAGATCAGCCAGCAGGAGAAGAAGAATAATAGAAGATTCTACTTGTAGGTAGATCTTAAGAAACAAGACAGAAAGCTAAATCATAGGGTGAAACTTGGACTACAGATAATCTGTTACAACAAGGCCAAGGCTGAAAGAGCACTAGGAATCCAGTGCAAATGGTGGGGGAGGAATTGGGTTGGCAATGGATATTATCTGACAACGTCTATGACTCGATGGTGAGAAATTCTACCTATGTGACAACACCTGTCTTGCAAATAATTATTTACATAATAGAGCAAAGAAAAATAAAACCTTTTTTTTTTAAAGAAGGAATGATTTTTTAAAATTTCTTTATTGGAGAATTAATGTTTTACATTCAATAGTAAATACAATAGTTTGTACATGCATAACATTTTACAGTTTTCCATATAACAATACAACCCCCACTAGGTTCTCTGTTGTGGCGCCCCATGCCTTGACCCACCGTGGAGCTTGACAAGGTCAACTGCCACGGCCTTGAGGATGACAGACTTCAAGGAAGCTGCATCCCCGGGAACGGGCTAGGACGCCGCAAAAGGAGTCTGTTAGAATGTTTTGACTAGAAGATGGCACCCCCCACACAAACATAAGAAACCTATAAACCCAAAAAGTATAGTTTCCATAGTCATGACTGACCACGGCCCTGCTTACAAAATAGGTGACATTTCTCATGATTAATATCAACTGTTTATAGAATTTGGATGAGGAATCATCCACAATATAGTCATGATCCATCAGCTGTTACTAGATGTGCACTCATAAGACTCATGCTCAAAAATCCTACCCAAAAGAATTTGCAGGACAAACAGTAAAGTCACTGATAGCCAGCTGATTATACAAATGTCAAGGGAAAAACAAATTAACTAAAAACAAATAGTGCTGCATGAACAGTACAGAGCAAGAATTATGATTCTAGGCAAAACTACAAACCCCGATACTTATCTTTTGCTTTTGTTTCATACCAATGTTTATGTAACTGTGAAACTATATAAAAGCAGAAGTCCTAATTAAGTAAAATTGAGTTAAATTTTTGAGATAATCATACTTGAGAGTGTGTAGATAAAACTAAAAGAATGTTACAGTAGAGTGAAAGTAAAAAGAAAACTGCCATGTCCCACTCAACTCCAGAATGACTGGTCTGACAGGGTCAGCACCCAGGAAAACTCTCTTCAAGAAGGAAGAATTCTGGGAGTGGGTCTTGGCATCCTGATCAGATCTAAATTGGAAACTGTTGTTTTCATTATGTACATGGTAATGATGCTGTGTAATCGGGGACAAACAGTCCCTGTTCCCAGATTAGATACAGATGAACAAGAAATGAGGTGGACAAAGTTATGGGTCATCAAATACATAAAAATTCTTAATAATACTTACTCACCTCCTCTTATGAAATATGTTAAAACTCTATACGTAAAATACTATCTGCTAAGCCTGTTACTCAGAAATACATCACCCCATGAAGTATGACATTTCTGTAAAACCACAAGGCCATTAATTTCTGTATTCAGATATTGTTTATGTAATGCTGAAGGATATATAAACTCTCACTTGCTAAATACAACTTGAGTTCAGATTCACCCTCCAACAGAGTGTGTTGTATTCTGTTCTCCTCCTGACCCACCCTGGTGGTCACCTTCAGAGTTCCATGATCCTTCCTGCTGCTCCTCTGCCTGAGTGGTCCGTCGCACTCTGTCATCCTTTTTGGACCTTTATTCTCCCCCACACCCACCCCAGAGTCTTTTACTTTGGTGCAATACGACAATTCCAGTTCAGGTTCTACTTGTGTTTTCTCTTCTGATCTTGTTTTTCAAATTCTGCCTGAGAGTGAGATCATCCCATATTCATCCTTCTGTTTCTGATTTATCTCACTTAACATGATTTTCTTCAAGATGGGCTGAAAAATGGTGAAGTTACCATTTTTAACAGCTGAGTAGTATTTCATTGTGTATATAGACCACAATTTGCTCAGCCACTCATCTGCTGTTGGACACCTGGGTTGCTTCCAGGTTTTGGCTATTACAAATTGTGCTGCTAAGAACATATGTGTACACAGATCTTTTTGAATGGGTGTTTTGGGTTCCTTAGCATATTTCCCCAGGAGAGGAATTGCAGGATCATAGGGTAGGTCCATTTCTAGCCTTCTGAGAGTTCTCCAAACTGTTCTCCACAGTGGTTGGACCAATTTACATTCCCACAAGCAGTGCAGGAGGGTTCCTTTGACCCCACAACCTCTCCAGCATTTGTTGCTGCTACCTTTTCTGATGTAAGACATTCTCATAGGAGTGAAGTGGTATCTCATTGTTGTCTTTATTTGCATTTCTCTGACAATCAGAGACTTGGAGCATTTTTTTCATGTGTTTCTCAGCCTTTTGGATCTCTTCTGTGGTGAATATTCTGTCCATGACCTCTCCCCATCTTTGGTTGGAGTAATTTGTTTTCTCGTGGTTGAATTTGGCAAGCTCTTTATATATTAGCCTCTTGTCTGATGTATGGCAAGTAAAGATCTTCTCCCATTCTGTGACGGGTCTCTTGGTTTGAGTAGTGGTTTCTTTTGCTGTACAGAAGCTTTTTTAATTTGATGTAGTCCCATAGGTTTATACTTGCCTTAGTAGAAGGAATGATTTTGAGGCTGCTAATCTGTCTATTTCACTTCCACACTCAGATTTATTTATTTATTGCTAGCAGAGTTCAGTGCTGGCACTACAAATCCATTGCTCCTTGTGGCCAGTTTTTTCCCCTCTTCTTTTCTTTTCTTTCTTCTTTTTTTCTATTTTATTAGATAAGACAGAGAAAAATTGAGAGGTGGGGGTGAGTTAGGGAGAGAACAAGATGGATCAGTGTAGACTTGCTTCAAACCTCCAGTTTCCTCCTGCTGGGGTTGGGGGAAGCTTCCTGACAGGTGAAGTATGGTTGCAGGTCTCTTTCTCTTTTATTTAATAAAGTTTTTGTATCATCTTTATTTAATTGATAGAGACAATGAGAAATTGACAGGAGGGGAGAGATAGAAAGGAAGTGAGACAGAGAGACACCAGCAACACTGCTTCACCACTCACAAAGTTTTCCCCTTGCAGGTGGGGACAAAGGGCTTTAATCCAGGTCCTCATGCACTGTAACATGTGTGCTCAACCAGGTGCACCACCACCCAGCCCCCCTTTATCTCTCTCTCCTCAATTTTTTTCGCTGTCTCGTCAAATAAACTAAAATGTAAGAAAAAAAAAAAGGAGGTGGAATGGCCACTGGGAGTGGTGGATTGTGCAGGCATTGAGCCTCATTAAAAACCCAAGTGGCAAAACAAATGTTTGGGGAATAGGATGGTGTTAAGTGCCTAAATAGTTAAAAACAATCAAAAGGAGAATGATATTTAGCCACAAAGTAAAAACTTTACAAACTCCCACTTTCAATATTCAGAATGGCTATATTCTTTAAAAAAATATCTTTATTTATTTATTGGCTAGAGACAGCCAGAAATCAAGAGGGAAAGGGGTGATAGGGAGAGAGACAGAGAGACACCTACGGCCTTGCTTCACCACCTGCAAAGCTTTTGCCTTGCATGTGGGGACCAGGGGCTCACACCCTTGTGCATTGTAATATGTGTGTTCAACCAGTTATGCCACCACCTGTCCCCCTGGAATGACTATATTCTTATATTCACTCATTTACACTTGGTTCATGGGTGCTTTCAAGCTACGACAACAGAGAGACTGCGATTGGTGAAGCTCTACATAATGCTTTGTGAATACACTCTTCTATGGAACTATGCAGTCCTTTTGATTGAAAATTCCTGCCAGCCCCTGCCTGCCCTGTAGATGTGGATCTCTGTGAGTGCATCCAGAAGTTCTTCCTCAGGATCTGGAAGAAGAAGAACAACAAAAATTACTTGTGGCAATTGTGAAAATGCAGATTCCTGAATGACAGTCCAATACAATCTACTGAGCAGAAATCCAGGTATTCACAAAGGTGTCAAAGCCAGCCAGTATTTTAAAGGAGGACATTTGATAGGCAGGATAAGGAAATCGGTCTCCTGCATATTTAGAATTGTTTCAGTGTTTCACCACCAAGTGTCTGTCCTTTATTGGTTATTTGTGATAAACTGGAGCACTGGATTCTACGTTTTGCTGATCCATTCTGATTGGCAGAACTCCTAGGGAACTTTGTTACTGAAATAAGATCTAAAGGGGCTGGGTGGTGGAGCACCTACTTAAGTGCACATATTACCAAGTACTAGGACCTGAGATTGAATCCCTGCTCCCCACCTGCAGGAGAGACACTTCACGAGCAGTGAAGGTGTGCAGGTGTCTCTCTGTCTCCCAGTTCTATCTCCCCCTTCTTTCACAATTTCTCTCTGTTCTATCTAATGCAAATTAGAAAGAAAATAAAACAAACACACGAAATAAAAGCTACTTTGCCTTCTTGTATTAAATGGAAGTCTCCAAAATGACTGTGTCCACTAAAGAGTCTTGTCCCAACAGTTCTAGGAAGAACATGTTCAGAGCTTAAACACAATACAAAACAAAATTTAACAGGAAAAGTACGTTCTTGTTACACCTTCACTTGTCACCTTCATTCTTTTCCCTTACAAGAGGTGTCTTTATTTACATATTCTGCATTTCTTTTTTTTAAAATAATTAATTTTATTTTAAATTTCTTTTTCTTTTTGACACTGCAGACCTACTTCACTGCCTGTGAAGTGACTCTCCTGCAGGCGGAGAGCTGGGGGCTCGAACCCAGATCCTTATGCCAGTCCTTGCACTTTGTACCACATGTGCTTAACTGCTGCACTACCACCTGACTCCCTATTTTAAATTTCTTTATTGGTTTACAGTCGACAGTAAAATACAATAGTTTGTACACAAATAACATTTCTCAGTTTTCCACATAACAGTACAACTCCCACTAGGTCCTCCTCTGCCATCATATTTCAGGACCTGAACCCTCCCTCACCTACCCCAGAGTCTTTTACTATGGTGCAATATACCAACTTTAAATTCTGCCTTTCTTTCTCTTTCTTTCTTCATTTCTTTCTTCCTTCCTTTCTTTTTTGCCTCCAAAAGTAAAAAAGGAAAAAAGACCAGAAAGCTGGATCAGGGAAGAGAGTAGCTCCCAAATATGGGAAACGTGTATAAATATTGTTGACTATAAACCCCATCGAATTTCTAAACAGTACATCCACTCTATTTTTTCATTTTTCTATTTTAGATATTGTCTGTTGAGATCTATTATCAAGGATGAAGATTTTGTTCTCTTATATTCTACTTATTTATACTCACTGTCTTAGATGACTCCCCCTCATCCCCACCACTATGAAAAATGAGAATTTGGGGGTGGGGGATTCCCTGAACAGTTTGCAGGTGGCTTGCTGTGGGTGGTATTTATCCTTGCTAGGCATGCAAAGAGGGGGCAGGCCAGTCTCCATCCAAGCAGTTCTTCTTCTAGCGTTTGCCCTTCTTCCGTAGCCAGTCAACAGCGTCAGGTTGAGCCTGATGTAAAGTTTCGAGACCTCCTTTGAATCTGGAGAGGTGGCAGTCATTGACTATGTGGGTCATAGTCTGTCTGTAGCTGCAGGGGCAGTTCGGGTCATCTCTGGCTCCCCAGCGATGGAACATAGCGGCGCACCGGCCATGGCCTGTTCGATAGCGATTGAGGAGGGCCCAATCATAACGTGCTAGGTCAAAGCCTGGTTGACGCTTGCAGGGGTCTGTGATGAGGTGTTTGTTCTTTACCTCAGCTGACTGCCAACTCTGTTTCCAAGAGACTGGAACAGAGAAGTTCAGTGTAGGCATAGGGGACCAGATTGGGTGACGAGACGTCAAGCACTGGACAGGGTGGGCGAAGATATCCGCATATATTGGCATGTCCGGTCGAGCGTAGACGTGGGAAATGAACTTAGATGATGCCGCATCCCGACGAATATCTGGCGGGGCGATGTTGCTAAGAACTGGCAGCCATGGAACCGGGGTGGAACGGATGGTTCCAGAAATTATCCTCATGGAGGAATATAATTTGGAATCGACCAAGTGGACATGGGGGCTGCGGAACCATACTGGGGCACAGTATTCTGCAGTGGAATAGCATAATGCCAGAGATGATGATTGTAGTGTGGAAGCGCTCGCGCCCCATGAGGAGCTGGCCAATTTTGCAATGATGTTATTCCTTGCGCCCACCTTTGCTGCAGTTTTTATGAGATGTTTGTGAAATGACAGAGTGCGATCGAGAGTAACGCCAAGATAGACTGGCTGGGCTTCATGCCGGATTCTCGTATTGCCAAGCTGCACATTAAGCTCACGCGAGGCTGAGGCATGGTGCAGATGGAAAACAGATGATACCGTTTTTGCAGTGCTAGGGATTAGTCACCATTTTTTACAGTAATCAGATATCAGAGACATGTCTTTCGTGAGTGTTTCCTCGAGGATGTCGAACTTGGATGCCTGAGTTGCACAGCAGATGTCATCGGCGTAGATGAACTTCCTTGAAGAAGTTTCTGGGAGGTCATTGATGTAAATATTAAATAGCGTAGGAGCCAGAACAGAGCCCTGGGGGAGGCCACTTGAGCTGTCTCCATCTGCTAGACTTGTCACCCAGATGCACCCGGAATCTTCTGTTTTGGAGGAGAAACGATATAGTGTTGGCCACCCATGGAGGCAGGCATCTTGAGATCTTGACTAGGAGACCATGGTGCCAGACGGTGTCATAGGCTGCTGTGAGATCAACAAAGACAGCACCCGTCTTTAAATTCTTCTGGAATCCATTTTCAATGTAAGTTAAGAGGGCCAGGGCTTGTTCGCAGGTAGATCTTCCTGGGCGGAAACCAGCTTGGGCGGGTGATAGGAATTTCTCTGTAAGATGAGAAATACGTGACAGAAGCATCCTCTCAAGGAGTTTGTAACACACGGAGAGGAGAGAAATTGGTCTATAGCTGGCAGCCAGTGTTGGGTCTTTCTTTGGTTTCAAAACCGCTATAATCTTCGCACGACGCCAAACTTTGGGCATAGACTCAGATTCCAAGATGTGGTACAGTAAAATCATTGGTTTAAAGATGGAGAGACATAGTTGGAGACTGTTGATTGGTCAGGAGATGTGTCCATCTTCTGTAAAGCATAGTTCTTCTAAGGGCGCATGCGTGAGACTCCTGCCTCTTCTGTCTGGGTTCCACATTAGATCGCGATTTTTGTGTAAACCTGTCCTGCAGGTAGTTTCCAGTCCTGGGCCCCCAAGGAGAGAAAGCGAGTTGCTTTTCCTGGGGCTTTTGTCTTGGTGAGTGATTACATTCATAAGTGCATATTTATGGAGTGTTCCTGAAGAGAGAGGAACACCTTTGTATTGGAGGAACTGTTGCAGTTTTTAGTTTTCCTGTGATTGGTTCCAGGGGTTGCAGTTGGAGGAGCTTGGAGATTTGAGGTGTCACCATTCTCAGGTCTTCTTGAGCCTCACTCTTTCCCAGTCTGTGGAAAAGATGGGTACACTGTTTCTGTGTCTGTCACAGGATGTTCAGTTGTTAAAAGGAGAAGTCATGCATCACATATTGTAAAGCGCTTCCTCCCGGGTGGCCTGCTCACTGGGTCTGTCTCTCTGACTTTTTAAAAAAATATTTATTTATTATTTATTCCTTTTTGTTGCCCTTTTTTTTTAATTGTTGTAGTTATGATTGATGTCGTTGTTGTTGGATAGGACAGAGAGAAATGGAGAGAGGAGGGGAAGATAGAGAGGGGGAGAGAAAGATAGACACATGCAGACCTACTTCACCGCCTGTTAAGAGACTCCCCTGCAGGTGGGGAGCCGGGGGGCTCGAACCAGGATCCTTACGCGGGTCCTTGTGCTTTGTGCCACCTGCGCTTAACCCGCTGCACTACCGCCCGACTCCCTCTGACTCTTTTTTTAAGCTCTGTTTTCTGCTATATTTTTGTCATCGTGCTCACCCAGTTTTTTTATTGAGTTGTTTATGTTTTAGCTAACAGTATTTCCAAGAGATTTTTTTCCCTACAAGTATTATTTTTATGATAGCACATTCTTTTAGATATTTTATTGTTCTTGGTGATTTAGTAGTGGGTTTACAGAATTGTAAGCTTTCAGGGGGTGTGGCTGCGGAAAACATCTCAACCTATAGAGCATTGGACTTTACAGGCCTGAGGTTCCTAGTTCCATTCCCAGCACCGCATTTATCCACCTGAGCCATTCTCTCTCTCTCCCTCTCCCTCTCCCTCTCCCTCTCCCTCTCCCTCTCCCTCTCCCTCTCACTCTCCCTCTCCCTCTCTCTCTCACATACGCTTTCTCAAATGTAATAAATGAAATTACTCTTGGAAAAAAAAAAATCAAGGAGCAGCATCAGGCAGTGGCGCACTGGGTCAAGCACACATAGTATGAAGCACAAAAACCCACTTAAGGATCCCGGTTAGAGCCCCAGCTCCCCACCTGCATGGGAGTCGCTTCACAAGCAGTGAAGCCAACCTGCAGGTGTTTATCTCTTCCCCTCTCTGTCTTCCCATCCTCTCTCGATTTCTCTCTGTACTATCCAACAACAAGGACAACAATAACAACAACAATAACAGCAACAATGATAAACAACAAGGGCAACAAAAGGGAAAAAATGGCCTCCAGGAGCAGTGGATTCGTAGTGCAGGCACCAAGCCCCAGCAATAGCCCTGGAGGCAAAAAAAAAAATCAGGTATAGTTTCACACTCATACATGGTGTGTGTGTGTGTCTGTTAATTACTACACCCTCCATTAAAGTCCTATACACCACCTGTTGGTTGTGGCCAGGTGTTGGGCTGCGCCGCAGAGAAGACAGAGAGAGGAGGTCCATAGCAAATGGGGTACACAAATCTTTATTATAGGATGGGTGGGGTGGCTCAGGCCACGTGGAGTCAGCGGACAATGGCCGTCCCCACTACCTGACCACAGGGCAAGAAGGAAGGGGCGCTGAGAGAGAGAGAGAGGGAGCGAGAGAGTCCAGAGAGAGCCAAGAGAGAGATGGGGGGAGTGAGAGAGATTTTATTGGGCAACAACCAGGGGTGACGTGTGGGGGCAGGATTGGTTGAAGGGGGGCACTGCTAGGATTTCGCAGGGCGTGGTAAAATCTGGGGGCAGAGACTGCATCAGAATAATTCCTCAGCATCAACCACCCTTTCCAAGCACCATAGTTCTCACATAAATTTAGGCACACTTTGGCTACTTTTATTATTATTTTTAATTCCTTTGTGTTAGTTGTCTATATTTGACCATCCTCGAGTTGTTTTTCAACTCGTTACTTACTTCCTTAAGCATAATCACCTCCAATGCTTCTATTTTTGTCCCCAAATATGATATCATCTTTTATAAATTGTAGAGTGATATTTCAGACCCCATTACTTATTTTTTATTTTTTTTATTACTTATTTACAAAATTATAAGATAATAGGGGTATTCTACACTGTTCCCACCACCAGAGGTCTGTGTCCCCATTCCCTCCATTGGAACCTTTAGTAGTTCTCCAAGGTCACAGATATGGGTTGACTTTTTAATCTATCACTATCTATCTGTATCTGTGTGTGTGTGTGTGTGTATATATATATATATATATATATTTATTTATTTATTTTTTACCCTAAGGTCCTGCTTTCACTTCCTATCTAAGTCATAACTATACCTATTACGGAGTTGGGCAGTAGCGCAGCAGTTAAGTGCACATGGCACAAAGCGCTAGGACCGGAGTAAGGTTCCTGGTTCGAGTCCCCGGCTCCCCACCTGCAGGGGAGTTGCTTCACAGGCAGTGAAGCAGGTCTGCAGGTGTCTGTCTTTCTCTCCCCTCTCTGTCTTCCCCTCCTCTCTCCTTTTCTATCTGTCCTATCCAACAACAATGACATCAGTAACAATAACTAAAACAATAAAGAAAACTAGGGTGGCAAAAAGGAATAAATAAATAAATATTAAAAAAAAAGAATAAACTAAAAAATAACTATACCTATTACTACTTCTGAGCAGTCTTCCTTTTTTTTTTCTCTACTTGTATGTTGATGGTTGCTTCCACTCCTTGACTGTTGCAAATAATGTAAATATGATCAAAGAATATATATCTTTTCAGATTAGTGTTTTTATGACGGTTGGATATAAACCCAAGATAAGTATTGCTGGATCGTGAAGCATTTCCATTTTTATTTAAGAATGCTCCAAACTGTCTCTGTCGACCGGGAACAACGACACGGACACCATAGTCTCCTTCCTCAATTTCCTTTATTTCCTTCTTATGGCCACCTTAAGTACCTTTCACTGTTACATAGTCAGCCAATGGGCATTAAGCAAGCATGCAGCATTCATAGATCATGCAGCCTTCTACCAGTCATAAAACAGTTCATGTGTACAGCACACAGTCTCGTCCAACTTCTGCAAAGTTGTTTACCACTTTACTGGTTTAGCCACCACGTGGCCAGTGCCATCTTAGGGGCGTGATGTGCAGTGTCATTATGGCTCCCGACACCAAACATTTCCGGAGAGGTTGCACAAGTTTGATTTTCCGCACATCCTAGCTAGCACTTGTCATTTCCTGTTTTGTTGATGTGAACCATTTTCACAGGTGGGAGGTAGAATCTTGTGGTTTTAATGTGATAAGTAATGTGGAGCATTTCTTCCTATGCCAGTGAACCATTTGAATATCTTCTTTGGAGAAATGTCTTTTCAGATCTTTTTGCCCAGTTTTTTTTTTTACAGGGTTGCTTGTAGTTTTTTGTTGTTGAGCTGCATGGTTTCTTTATAAATTTTTGATATCAATCCCTTGTCAGATGTGTGATGTGCAAATATTATTTCCCAATTGCTCAGTTGGTTGCTTTTCTTCTTCTTTTTTTTAATCCTTGTGGAAGTGTCTTTGTATTTTTTAATCTGATGTATTCCCATATGTATAACACTTTCTTACTTTGTGACTGTAGTATCTTCTAGAGTTCTGATTCTAGTTTGCTTTTAAATTTTATTTTGTACTCTCTCTCTTCTGAGTGTCCTTTTTTGTTTCCTGTTAATTTCTATTTCTGCTTTTCATGTCAGAACTATCCCTCAAATTTCTGGTGATCTTTTAGTTTTTTTTTTTATTCGTAGTAATAAAATGAGACATTGAACAGCTTACTGAAATTCCTGTGATTGAGGATGACCTGTTGGTGAGCTTCATAATAATGAGGCAATAGCGGAGGAAGATGGTGGACTGAGAAGTCGCTAACAGCGAGTGCTCTGATCGCATCGTCGGCAACGAAATGAAAACAACATTGGAAAGGAATGGCAGTATTAGGGAAACAACAGTTGAGACCCCCAAGGAAAATACTGATTATCTTGAGACAATTAGAGAACTGAAAGCTGAAATAGCTGTAATGAAGAAAGAAGCTGAGGCAAGGGAAAGCAGACTAACAGAAGCAGAAAACAGAATTAGTCAGACAGAGGATGAGTTAGAGAAAACGAAGAAAGAGGTGAAAGAGCTTAAAAAGAGATTGAGAGACACTGAAAATAACAACAGAGACATATGGGATGATCTCAAAAGAAGTAACATTCGTATAATTGGCCTGCCAGAGGAAGAAAGAGAGGAAGGGGAAGAAAACATTCTAGAGGAAATAATACAAGAAAACTTCCCAGACCTGAATAATAGAAAGGATATCAAGGTTCAAGAGGCCCAGAGAGTACCAAACAGAATCAACCCAGACCTGAAGACACCAAGACACATCATAGTCACAATGAGAAGAAATAAGGATAAAGAAAGGATCCTAAAGGCTGCAAGAGAGAAACAAAAAGTCACATACAGGGGAAAACCCATAAGACTATCTGCAGATTTCTCAACTCAAACTCTAAAAGCCAGAAGGCAGTGGCAAGATATCTATCGAGCCCTGAATGAAAAAGGGTTTCAACCAAGGATAATATATCCTGCTAGACTTTCATTCAAGCTAGATGGAGGGATCAAAACCTTCTTAGACAAACAACAGTTAAAGGAGGCAACTATCACCAAGCCGGCCTTGAAAGAGGTACTAAAAGACCTCTTATAAACAAGAACATCACTATAATACTTGCAATATATCAGAGTAAACAAATTGTTTTTTTAGAACAATGGCACTACAATACATTAAATCCATAATATCAATAAATGTCAACGGCTTAAACTCACCCATCAAAAGGCACAGGGTGGGGGGATGGATCAGAAAACATAACCCAACCATATGCTGCCTGCAAGAATCCCATCTGTCACAACAAGATAAACACAAACTTAAAGTGAAAGGATGGAAAACTATCATACAGGCTAACGGTCCACAAAAAAGGGCAGGAACAGCCATTCTCATCTCAGATACGATAGATTTTAAATTAAATAAAGTAATAAAAGATAGGCAAGGACATTACATAATGATTAGAGGATCAATCAGCCAAGAAGACTTAACAATTATTAACATCTATGCACCCAACGAGGGACCATCTAAATACATTAAGCATCTACTGAAAGAATTTCAAAAATACATCAATAGTAATACAATAATAGTGGGAGACTTCAATACCCCACTCTCACACTTAGATCAACAAAGCAGAGAACCAACGAAGATACAAGAGAATTGAATGAAGAGATTGACAGACTAGACCTCTTGGACATTTTCAAGACTCCTCCACCCCAAAAAACTGGAATACACCTTCTTTTCAAATCCACATAACACATACTCAAGGATAGACCACATGTTAGGCCACAAAGACAGCATCAATAAATTCAAGAGCATTGAAATCATCCCAAGTATCTTCTCAGACCACAGTGGAGTAAAACTAACTTTTAACAACAAACAGAAAATTATTATAAGACATAGAATTTGGAAACTAAACAACATGCTCGTTAAGAACCACTGGGTCAGAGACTCACTCAAACAGGAAATTCAAATGTTCCTGGAAACTAATGAAAATGAAGACACAACCTATCAAAATATTTGGGACACAGCGAAAGCAGTACTGAGAGGGAAACTTATAGCCATACAATCACATATTAAACACCAAGAAGAAGCCCAAATGAACGACCTTACTACACACCTCAAGGACTTAGAGGAAGAGGAACAAAGGAACCCTAAAGCAACCAGAAGGACAGAAATCACTAAAGTTAGAGCAGAAATAAACAACATCGAAAATAAAAGAACCATACAAAAGATCAATGAAGCCAAATGTTGGTTCTTTGAAAGATTAAACAAAATTGACAAACCCCTAGCCAGACTCACCAAACAAAAAAGAGAGAAGACTCAAATTAATAGAATTGTAAACGATGCAGGAGATATCACAACTGACACCACAGAAATCCAGAGAATCTGCGAAACTTCTATAAAGAACTATATGCCACCAAGCTAGAGAATCTGGAAGAAATGGAACAATTCCTAGAAACCCATGCACTTCCAAAACTGAACCAAGAAGAACTACAAAATCTAAATGCACCAATCACAGACAAAGAAATTGAAACCGTTATTAAGAATCTCCACAACAACAAAAGTCCTGGACCAGATGGCTTCACAAACGAATTCTACAAAACTTTCAGGAAACAGTTAATACCCATACTTCTTAAGCTATTCCATAAGATTGAAGAAACAGGAATACTCCCTTCCACCTTTTATGAAGCCAACATCACCCTGATACCAAAAGCTGATAGGGACAGAACAAAAAAGGAAAACTACAGACCAATATCTCTGATGAACATAGATGCCAAAATATTAAACAAGATCTTGGCCAACCGGATACAGCAACACATCAAAAAGATTGTTCATCATGACCAAGTGGGATTCATCCCAGGAATGCAAGGCTGGTTCAACATCTGTAAATCAATCAATGTCATTCATCACATCAATAAAAGCAAAGCCAAAAACCACATGATTATCTCAACAGATGCAGAGAAAGCCTTTGACAAAATCCAACACCCATTCATGCTCAAAACTCTACAAAAAATGGGAATAGATGGGAAATTCCTCAAGATAGTGGAGTCTATATATAGCAAACCTACAGCCAACATCATACTCAATGGACAGAAGCTGAAAGCATTCCCCCTCAGATCGGGGACTAGACAGGGCTGTCCACTGTCACCGTTACTCTTCAACATAGTATTGGAAGTTCTTGCCATAGCAATCAGGCAAGAGAAAGAAATCAAAGGAATACAGATTGGAAGGGAAGAAGTCAAGCTCTCACTATTTGCAGATGATATGATAGTATACATAGAAAGACCTAAAGAATCCAGTAGAAAATTACTGGAAGTTGTTAGGCAATATAGCAAGGTATCAGGTTACAAAATCAATGTACAAAAATCGGTGGCATTTCTTTATGCAAACACTAAATCTGAAGAAAAAGACATCCAGAAATCACTCCCATTTACTGTTTCAGCAAAATCAATCAAATACCTAGGAATAAAGTTGACCAAAGAAGTGAAAGACTTGTATACTGAAAACTATGAGTCGCTACTCAAGGAGATAGAAACTGATACCAAGAAATGGAAAGATATCCCATGCTCATGGATTGGAAGAATAAATATCATCAAAATGAATATTCTCCCCAGAGGCATATACAAATTTAATGCAATACCCATCAAAGTTCCACCAGGCTTCTTTAAGAGAATAGAACAAACACTACAATCATTTATCTGGAACCTGAAAACACCTAGAATTGCCAAAACCATCTTAAGGAAAAGAAACAGAAATGGAGGCATCACACTCCCAGACCTTAAACTATATTATAAAGCCATCATCATCAAAACAGCATGGTACTGGAACAAAAATAGGCACACAGACCAGTGGAACAGAATTGAAAGCCCAGAAGTAAATCCCAACACCTATGGGCATCTAATCTTTGATAAGGGGGCCCAAAGGATTAAATGGAAAAAGGAGGCTCTCTTCAATAAATGGTGCTGGGAAAACTGGGTTGAAACATGCAGAAGAATGAAATTGAACCACTTTATCTCACCAGAAACAAAAATCAACTCCAAATGGATCAAAGACCTAGATGTCAGACCAGAAACAATCAAATACTTAAGAGGAAAACACTGGTAAAACACTTTCCCACATACACCTCAAGGACATCTTTGATGAATCAAACCCAATTGCAAGGAAGACCAAAGCAGAAACAAACCAATGGGACTACATCAAATTGAAAAGCTTCTGCACATCCAAAGAAACTATTAAACAAACAGAGATACCCCTCACAGAATGGGAGAAGATCTTCACATGCCAGACATCAGACAAGAAACTAATCACCAAAATATATAAAGAGCTCAGCAAACTTAGCCGCAAAAAAGCAAATGACCCCATCCAAAAATGGGCAGAGGAAATGAACAAAACATTCACCACAGAGGAGATCCAAAAGGCTAACAAACATATGAAAAACTGCTCTAGGTCACTGATTGTCAGAGAAATGCAAACTAAGACAACACTAAGATACCACCTCACTCCTGTAAGAATGGCATACATCAAAAAGGACAGCAGCAACAAATGTTGGAGAGAATGAGGGGACAGAGGAACCCTTTTACATTGCTGGTGGGAATGTAAATTGGTACAGCCTCTGTGGAGAGCAGTCTGGAAAACTCTCAGAAGGCTAGACATGGACCTTCCATATGACCCAATAATTCCTCTCCTGGGGTTATACCCCAAGGACTCCATAACACCCAACCAAAAAGAGGTGTGTACTCCTATGTTCATAGCAGCACAATTCATAATAGCTAAAACCTGGAAGCAACCCAGGTGCCCAACACCAGATGAGTGGCTGAGAAAGCTGTGGTATATATATACAATGGAATACTATGCAGCTATCAAGAACAATGAACCCACCTTCGCTGACCCATCTTGGACAGAGCTAGAAGGAATTATGTTAAGTGAACTAAGTCAGAAAGATAAAGATGAGTATGGGATGATCCCACTCATCAACAGAAGCTGACTTAGAAGATCTGAAAGGGAAACTAAAAGCAGGACCTGATCAAATTGTAAGTAGGGCACCAAAGTAAAAACCCAGTGGTGAGGGGTAGACATGTAGCTTCCTGGGCCAGTGGGGGGTGGGAGTGGGCGGGAGGGATGGGTCACAGTCCTTTGGTGGTGGGAATGGTGTTTATGTACACTCCTAGCAAAATGTAGACATATAAATCAGTAGTTAATTAATATGAGAGGGGGAAATCAATTGTATGTCTCAAAGTTTCTCAAAAGACAAACTGAATCTTTTTAATATATAGGCTATGTATTTGATATGTGGACTCTCTCAAAAGCCTAGACCAAGTAGATTAGAAGCTTCCAATAGCACAGCTATATACAAGATACTGGGTACTGTACAGCAAACCATAACAAAGGGACTTTTCAAAGTTAACCCAATTAACAAAGAATGTGATGATAATATTAACTATTGATTGTCTTTTTGAACCCTAAGACAGCAGGAACCTCACATCTTCACTATAGATCCCCTACTTCCCCCAGTCCTGGAACCCTTGGATAGGGCCCACTTTCCCATATGCATCTCCCAATCCAAACCAAATAATATTGCATCCGCTGATCACAACCTAACCAAAGCAACGATTGCCATCTCAACATGCTTCACCTCAGACTGTATCCAGAGACTTCACATGTGGAATGACAACCCTTCAGCTTCATTACTCGGGTGAGACCTTTCCTTTAATAGTACACTCTAATTTCATCTCAGGTAGTTCACTTTCTAACAAAGTCCCATAACCTAGATATACACCAGTTTCTGTGAGAGAGAGCTTATGTGCACATGTATCCATAAACTACTGCAAAATATATACCTGAAAGCAGGATTACACTAGAGTTTGCAGTGAGTACCTCCCTAACACTTCCTCTCCACTATTCCAAGCTTGGGATCCATGATTGCTCAACAAATTGTTTGGCTTCATATGTTAACTCTGTTTTCAATCACCAGGTTCCAGATGCCACCAGGATGCTGGCTAGGCTTCCCTGGATTGAAGACCCCACCAACGTGTCCTGGAGCTCAGCTTCCCCAGAGACACACCTTACTAGGGAAAGAGAGAGGCAGACTGGGAGTATGGACCGACCAGTCAACGCCCATGTTCAGCGGGGAAGCAATTACAGAAGCCATACCTTCTACCTTCTGCAACCCTCAACGACCCTGGGTCCATGCTCCCAGAGGGCTAGAGAATGGGAAAGCTACCATGGGAGGGGGTGGGTTATGGGGATTGGGTGGTGGGAATTGTGTGGAGTTGTACCCCTCCTACCTTATGCTTTTGTTCACTAATCCTTTCTTAAATAAAAAATAAAAAAAATAAAAAAAAATAATGAGGCAATAGCATTGAATAGTCTCTACTTTCTTTCTTTCCTGGTTGACTTTCTTTTTACCAGAGCACTGCTCACCTCTGGGGGAATTGAACCTGGGACTTTGGAGCCTCAGGCATGAGAGCCTCTTTTGCATAATCATTATGCTATCTACCCCTGCCCTTTCTTTTTCTTTCCTTCCCTTCCCTTTCCTTTCCTTTCCTTCCCTTTCCTTTCCTTTCCTTTCCTTTCCTTTCCTTTCCTTTCCTTTCCTTTCCTTTCCTTTCCTTTCCTTTCCTTTCCTTTTCTTTCTTCTTTCTTCCCCCCTTCCCCTTAAGCTTGCATAGTCAAATAGCATAGTTATTTGTTAGAGCAGGTCCATTTTTTCAGAGGACTCTCCAGTGGTACAGATGGAATGGACTTAGCTTCTTAGTACTCTGATAGTGGACTGAAGGGTCTCTGCATGTGGAAGCTAACTTAATCATTGTAGTGTTTCTTCCTTCCTTCCTTTCATTTTTTTTTTTTCTCTTTCATTGTAGTGTTTCACTAAACCATGTAGAACATTCCAGAAAGTAAACTTGCTATTTTCTACTGGAATGTGTAGGTTGGGTTTGAGGTGTAAAGGGGGTCATTTAACTACAGAGAATCAAGATGGGATTTTCCATTCAGTCGTCATGTCTGTAGCCAAGACTTCTACAAGGCATGTCTACTTTCTAAGTTTTTTTTTTTTTTCCTGGAAATTTGTGTTGTGAGATGATCTTGCTCACAATCACAACTTTTCTCAGTTACCGTATTTACACCCCTGTTCCCTAGTACTTGTAAGGTTTCATTTTTATGTAATTTCTAAATATTTTCTCATCACCTCTATGTGGCTGAAAAGAGAGTATTGATGACTATGTGCAATAATATTTATTAAGTGGTGTAGAGCTATTTTATTTTACTGAATTATCTTGTTGAAAATTCTCATTGATGTGCTGGGGAGATAGAAACTACTAATAGCTCATTGGACTTTCATGCCTGAGGCACCAGGGTCCCAGGTTCAGTCCCCTGTACCACCATAAGCCAGAGCTGAGCAGCGCTCTGGTTCAAAAAAATTGTGTTGATGTACATATTATACTGTATGCTAAAGAAACATGTATATAATTTGTAAGTGCGTATGTTTGACATCGTGTTAAAATATTTGCTGATATAGTGTGGGATCAAACACGTGGGAATTATGGTATAAAGTTCATTTCTTAAGAACATAACTGCAATTAAAGGGATACATTGACCTGAAGTGCCCTTAAATCAGAAATAACAAACATTGTGCTAGCACAGACATGACAGAGTTGTTACATAGCTCTATGTACACACACACACACACACACACACACACACACACACACACACACAGACACATGTACAAGGTTGACCACTTGTTTTTCCAGAAAGTGTCAACAGGTTGAAATTCTAAGAATCATATTTAGCCTCAGTGAATAGGAGAATTTTCATGTGATTAGGATTTTTCCTGCTGAAATGTGCTCCTTTGAATTTTTATTTTAATGATCTGTCTTTTTTTCTCTTTCCTTTTATCATACACATTTATGCTCAATGTCCAAAGTCATTGTACATGATATGTATATGATCTTTTTCTTTTGTTTTTTTTTTGCACTATAAAAATTCTAAAGCTCCTCCTAGCTCAAATATCTATTATTTAAAACTTTATCTGAAGCTATAAATCACTGCACTAGAATTGGTTCTGAATAAGCAAAACAGAATTCAGATGAATGAGTATATACTGTTGTGGTACTTCTAACCTCATCTTTGCTGTTTACAGCTGGCACCTGTCTCATTGGCATGACAGATGGAAGGTTGCCCTGAGTAGACCTTACACAGACCTTCTTGACATTTTCAAAGCAAGAGCTTGTCTTGATGGAAAAGATACCCATCCATTTCTCTGGGCTCTCTCTCATGCGGAACAAAAGTAATTAAATGTCTAGCTGTAGCGAGATAGTACTCAATCTTATCTTGAGGATACCTGAGGTTTATGTAACACCTAGGCATCAGTCAATTAGACCAAGAAAAACAACAAGTGAATTTTATGAGTCTACATGAGTCAGGCATTTGATTATCCTGTGAAAATTGGGGCTAGCTCCTTTCACATGAGCTTTCCTCCTGTAATCAATTAACTGCTGACTCCTGTTCCATTGACCCCACACTTGTTTTGCTGCATGGCCTGCTGTTCCTTATCTTGAGCGAGAGGGGGATCTCCTCTGTAAATATCAACAACTGATGTGCTTAATAATGGGCTCCATTTATTCTAGGGCCAGTTAATGCTCAGAGGTTGTGCCCTGCTGCCAATTCAGTTACGAATGACCTCTCTTTATTTTACAAGCAGAATTAAGGTCACACGACCAGTACCAGTGTGGGTGGAAAGAAGATTAAAATTGGGTTCTGTCTTTCCTATATCCTTTTACTTGTTACACTATATTCTTACTAATGTGAAGAATCCTGCTTTTATGTGGATATGGAGTCTGAAGACCTAAATGCATCGATTACTCTTTGCCAGCTGAGGATTAGCTGGTGCTGTTTTCATTTTCATACTCAGTTTCTTCATATTCAGAAATTTAATGGCATGTTTGAAACAACTTTGGACCTAATCTTCCCCCCTAACCCCCTTAAATATAATGCCAGAGAGTATACCCTGGGCCTTGTGTATGTGCTATGCCTCTTAGTGGTCTCCAGGGTCCAGTTCTTTCTTTCTTTTTCTTTCTTTCTTTTTTTCTTTCTTTCTTTTTTTCTTTCTTTCTTTCTTTCTTTCTTTCTTTCTTTCTTTCTTTCTTTCTTCCTTCTTCCTTCTTTCCTTCCTTCCTTTCTTTCTATCTCTCTCTCTCTTTCTTTCTTTCTTTCTCTCTTTCTTCCTCTTTCTCCTAATTTACATTTATTTATTAGTTATTTATTTTGGGGGGGGGGAGAGAAGGCAGAGAGTCAGAGAGATAGAAGACACTGTAACACTTTACTGTCCATGGATCTACCTGAATGTCTTCCATGGTGCTCCTGTATGCTGTTGGGGCTAGAACCCAGGGCCTTACACATGGTAAAGTACATGATGATCTAGTGGATAAGCCATCACCAGCTCCTGGATCTAACCTTGCCCCCCCCTTTTGTCACCAGGATTATCATGAGGGCTTATTGTTTGTATGATTCCACTGTTCCCTGTGGTCATTTCTTTTCTTTCGTCTGGATAGAAAGTGAGACTCAGAGGAAGAGAGGGAGTGAGAGGTGTTGGGCATTAAGCCAGCCCCCCCACCTGCTCCATTCTGCATTGCTGATAATATGGTCTATTTACATAATCATTGTTTTGCCTGAAAGATCCCCACCCATTGATCTATCTTCTTTCTACCTTGAGACCCACCCTGCCTGCGGGGTAACATTAATCCCACCGGCTAAAACCATCAAAACAATTGCTAAGGAAGCTTCCACCTTCCCAGCATGCCTTTTGCCTTTCTCCACCCCCTTTCTTAGCCATTTCCATTTCCAACTTGCCACTTTTATAGGTTTTATCCTATAAAAGCCACTTCTGTTTCTGGGTTCTCTCTCTTCCACGTCCCGACCTACAGGAAGGCAGGTGTGCCCGGAGAGGCGGACTCTGGGGCTCCCGCATGAATACAGATTTGTATTGCTATCACCACGAGCTTGGTTCCTGCATCATCTCTCTCTCCTGCCTGCCATGCTAGCCCAGCAGAGAGGGACCGAGGAGAGACACTAAGATACCCTTCCACAGACTGTGAAGCTTCCCCACTGCAGGTGCTCTCATATGGTACCCCCAGGTATCCTGGGGCTCCAACCCATTTCCTCTTGCATGGTAATGTGTATGCTCTTCTGGTGAGCCACCTGCCAGTCTCTAACTCTTTTAATTATTAGAAATAAGTAGAGTATGTATTATATAATAAAAATTAAAAAAAGGAAAAAATGCTCACTAGGAGCAAGTGGATTTGTAGTGCTGGCACTGCACCCCAGCCATAACCCTGGTGAAAATAAAAGAAAGAAAAGAAAAGAGAGACAGAGATATCTGTAGCACTACTTCACTATTTGCAATGCTTTTCCCCTGTAGGGCTTTGAACCCAGATCCTTGAACATTATAACATGTACACTCAACCTCTCCCCATTTTTGGATGGGGTCATTTGTTTTGTTGTTGCTGAGTTTGGTGAGCTCTTTATATATTTTGGTTATTAGCTTTTTGTCTGATGTATGGCATGTTAAGATCTCCCATTCTGTAAGTGATCTCTTTGTTTGGGTGGTGGTTTCTTTTGATCTGCAGCTTTTTAACTATATAGTGATTTTTATTAGTATATGATTCTCTCTTTTAGGATGGTGTAGTCTGAGTACTCAGTGAATGTTGAATGAATTCTATTTTTTATGCCTAAAATGGGTTGACTCTGTTACCAGTTACACAGGAAAACCCCAGATATAAGGCCAAAAGCAACATTGATCTGTACCATTTTTTTTTCTTGGCCTTTGTTCAGCTCACACCTTGGCATCTTCACTGGGCCAAGAGGGTCTGTTATGTTCTCATTTATCCGGTTTCTGCTTGAATAGTTGGGGTTGATAAATATCCTAGTGTTATTTCATTGGACTTCTCACCCTGATAGTGGGGAAGGCCTCATGGATGGACATTATTTATAAAGTGTCTGTTGTGCCGTGTTTGCTGATGTTGGTCTGAGCAGGTCATGAGGCCAAGCTCAGAATCACTATGGGAAAGGTTTCTAGGGGGCTGGGGGTGGGTGAGGGTGTACCAGGTTATGTGCACATAGTACAGAACATAAGGACCTGAATAAGGATCCCGGTTTGAGCCCCCAGTTTCCCACCTGCAGGGGGGACACTTCACAAGTGGTGAAGCAGGTCTGAAATTGTCTGTCTTTCTCTCTCTCCTTCTCTTTCTTCTCCTCCTCTCTCCATTTCTCTCTGTCCTATCCAACAACGAATTGCGTCAACAAGGGCAATAATAATAACCACAACGAAGCTACAACAAGGGCAACAAAAGGGGGAAAAAATGGCCTCCAGGAGCGGTGGATTCATGGTGCAGGCACTGAGCCCAGCAATAACCCTGGAGGAGGAAAAAAAAAAAAAGAAGGGGAAAAGGAAAAATAATGAAAGAAAGAAAAGAAAAGGATGACCACCGAGAGCAGTGGGTTCGCAGTGTAGCCACTGAGCCCTAGTGTTAACCCTGGATGCAAGGGGGGAAAAAGAGGAAAGGATTCTATGAGGATGCAGATGCCAGGAGGCTTGGTCTCCTTGGTAGGGGAGCACTAACACTGTCATCTAGCACTTTCTCCATAGTCTTAACTGTTGAAGAAATTCTGTTCTCAAATCTTTTGGATCACTTTTTTTCCCCCACCTCTAAAAAGCCTTCGAAGCCCTCTGCAGAGATTTTCTTGTACATGGTGGTGTCTTCAGTGATGTCTCCAGAGCACAGTGGTGAGGCTCTCACCCAGAATTTGAGGACTGTTTATGTCTACTCCACCTTTTACCAGAAAACAATTCAGGGCCTCAGCCTTATCTCAATGAGATAAGGTCCCCTTGAGAACTTTCACTGTGTTACACGTCAGAGTCAATTGATTTTGTATCCCAGGCCAAGTCAGTCTTTACAGAAGGTATTACTGTATTCCAAAAAAGAAATATATATACATACATACATTGTTTCTCAGATTTCAGTTTTGAAAAGATAAAAGCAGAAAAACCCCAATCCTCTGTGGTGGGAAGGGTTCGTGGAGGTCACTCTTGCCTGCTGTGGGAATGGAATTGCAAGTATTCTGTAAAGCAATTTGGCTTTCTGTATTGAGACTTTAAAAAGTTCGTATTGAGTCAAGCCCACTTTTCCTACTTCTAGAAGAATCGTTCTAAGGGAAATACTGCATAGGATTTTTGTAGAAAAGTGTTTGTTGCCGTATTATTTATCCAGAAGAAAGGGGGAGAATTCCAGCCTGGGAATGATGAAATTATGGAACAGTTGCATGTATGGAATACTATGCAAGCAACAGATGACCTGAAGGAAGAAATTGTTAGACCGTGTGATTCAGCAGCAGATAATGTGATTCAGCAGCAGATAGAAGACTCAATTCTGTAACCCTCTGCATGTGTAGGTGTGTGTGAGAGAGTAGTGTGTGATCAGTGACCACCAGATGAATTCAGTATCCTCTGCTCGACTCAGGAGCTCAGTTGGAAAGAAGATATTGTTCATTTTCTCACCGAGCTTGCAGGTTAGTGAGGAAAAAAGATGCTAAAAGTCATAGATGCTGATGAGGTAGTGGTCAGACCTGTACTGGTAAAGGACCAAGAGACTAGGGCAGTTGAGAGGTTTTTTTTTTGGTTAGAAAAGACTGATCCAGGGACCAGGTGGTGGTGCACTGGGTAGAGTGCACAGGATATCATGTGCAAGCACTTGGATTCAGCCCCCCATCCCCCCTGCAGGGATGGAGCTTCACAAACCATAGAGCAGTGCTACAGTGATCTCTTCACAAGCAATGGTGCGGTGCTACAATTATCTCTCTCCCTCACTTGCTTTCCTCTCCATTTTTTCCCTGTCTTTGTCTGAAAAAGAAAGATAGGAAGAAAAGAAAGTAAAGGAAAGAAAAAGAAAGGAGAGAGAGAGTGGGAGAGAGAGAGAAAGGAAGGAAACAAAGCCGGCCACCTGGAGTGGTGGAATCATTGTTGTGTAGATAACTGAGCCCAGTCATAATGGATGGCAAAACAAACAAACACTGGAACCAGGTTCCATGGCTGCCAGTTCTTAGCAACATCGCCCCGCCAGATATTCGTCGGGATGCGGCATCATCTAAGTTCATTTCCCACGTCTACGCTCGACCGGACCTGCCAATATACGCGGATATCTTTGCCCACCCTGTCCAAAGCTTGACTTCTCATCACCCAATCTGGTCCCCTACGCCTACACTGAAATTCTCTGTTCCAGTCTCTTGGAAACAGAGCTGGCAGACAGCTGAGGTAAAGAACAAACACCTCATCACAGACCCCTGCAACCCGGCTTTGACCTAGCACGTTATGATTGGGCCCTCCTCAATCGCTATCGAACAGGCCATGGCCAGTGCGCCGCTATGTTCCATCGCTGGGGAGCCAGAGACGACCCGAATTGCCCCTGCGGCTACAGACAGACTATGACCCACATAGTCAACGACTGCCACCTCTCCAGATTCAAAGGAGGTCTCGAAACTTTACATCAGGCTCAACCTGACGCTGTTGACTGGCTACGGAAGAAGGGCAAACGCTAGAAGAAGAAAATTTTTTTTTTTTGTTTGCCTCCAGGGTTATCTCTGGGGCTCAGAGCCTCCACTGCTCCTGGAGGCCATTTTTCCCATTTTGTTGCCCTTGTTGTTGTTATTGCCATTGTTGTTATTCCTATTGTTGTTGGATAACACAGAGAGAAATGGAGAGGAGAGAAAGACCTTGCATACCTGCTTCACCACTTGTGAAGCGACCCTTCCCCCCCACCCCCGCAGGTGAGGAGCCGGGGGCTGGGATACTAACGCCAGTTCTTGCACTTTGCACCATGTGCACTTAACCTGTTGCGCTAGTGTCTGGTCCCCACTGAACCAGTTTTGAAGAGGTATTTTTTTTTTTTGGGGGGGAGGTAGAGTGTGAGATATGAGAGAGATTCAGGGAATAAATCAAATAAGGTAAAAGTAGTTGAGAGAATTTCCTTCCAAATAAGTTCCTACTCGATCCTTTTCTTTCTGGCGAGAGTTTATTGAAAACACTTAATTCTCTGTTATTATAGGTGCTGCACTGAGATGTCTTTGGGGGTTGCACCATACTGGCATGAAACTTTCCAGCCTATTATGTGATACATATATGAATATCTACTTCCCATATTTTCATTATTTTTTTCTACCTGTATATCCTTCCCTCGCTGCTTAACTACTTACATATCTGTTTTTCTGGGTAAATATGATAAGGATTGGGAGAAAAATACATTTAAAAATCTAGAGAGCTATTACAAGTATTTTTTTATTGCTACCAGGGTTATTGCTGGTGTTCACAGGCTGCATGATGAATCCACTGCTCCCAGAAGCCATTTTTCCTTTTTGTTGTTTGATAGGACAGAGAGAAATTGAGAGGGGGAGTGGGATACAGAGGAGAGAGAGGAGAGAGAGAGAGAGAGAGAGAAAGAAAGAGAAAGAACGACACCTGCAAAGCCGCTTCATCACTCATGAAGCTTCCCCCTTCCAGAAATAACCTTGCACCTGGGTGCTCCACTGCCTGGTCCCAAATATTAATTTTGATTTTGTTCTTAACTTGTCTACTTTCAGAAAAAAAAACATGCCCACACATTGAAATTACATATATTAAAATTTGAGTTCCTAAGTAGGTTGGTGGGATGCATTGGATCGACCTTCCCGTGGTGCATCCCGTGAGTACCCACTCATTGGGGAAACTGACGATCCTTCCTAGCCGGGCAAACGCTAGAAGAAGAAGAGTAGGTTGGTCAGCAGGGAATCTGTGTTGTTGCCTGAGAGGTGGGGGTGGGGTGACTGTTGTCTTAATTACTCAGAAATCCCCAGCAGTGTTCACAGGTGTGGCAATAGCTGCCTCATGTTGTCAGAGTCTAAAGTCATCAGGTGTGCGTTTCATTATAACAGTCTCCCTGGTGTTGACTCTCCCCTCATCTAAACACTCTTCTGTGTAATAACCAGGCTGGAGGAGCAGAATGATCTGGCTGTGTCTTCCCAAGCCCTCTTCCCACAATCCTCAAGACAATGTAGATTCATTGTAACCAGTTAATTAGAGCCGGAATTCTGGGTTAAGTAAGACTTGTTGGCAAACTCAGGTCACGCATGTTAATTTCTCACACTCAGATTCACGCTGACAACATCGGATTTCTGAGCTGGCCAGGGGACAGAGATCTGGCCATACACACGAATGTACCAAGGGGCAGGCCGTTCTGACAGGTTTTGTTGGCACTTAGCCCTGTGACTTGTTAACACTTTTAGTAAAAAAGATGCTCATTTTCTTTAATATTCTATATCATGCTTGGGGAGAAAACTTGGTTAGGGGGAGAAAACTTTGAAGGCAGTTAGCCCTTCATTTTTGTGTGTCCTTACCACAGTTCCAGGCACAGGACATGTATTTAATTTTTACCAATTGAAAACATATCTTGAGGTTGACCAGCAGATTTATTTAACCATCTAGCAAGGGCAAATGTAATTACATTTTCCTCTTTCCTGTGATTTCCACTTTACTTTTCATGCTTCAGTCCAGTAAATCTGCATTTGTGAACTGTGACTTTAAATCTCCTCATCTCATCCCTGTATTATTCCTTTTGAGTATTGTGTCAGGTGATTGGCGGTGGGTGACATTTAGGGTGTGTTCTGTGGTAAATCCAGCCATGCTTCTGTTCTGACATAGCGTCCTTTGTAATGGCAGGATAGGGTGGCTGTACACCAGGGTGGCTAAGAAATAAATCAGTCTCTCCATGGAGAGAGAGCTGAAGGCCTATGCCTGTGACATTTTCTTTTGTTGTCTTAAAAGCCTGCCCCTCTGTAAACCTCCCCACAGAATGAATGTGCTGAGAGGACTCAACAAAGAGGAGAGCCTTGGCATTTTCTCTCTTTCTCCTTAAGACAAATGGGAACCACTGGGAAGGAAGATAAATGCCTGTGACCTCCTTCCCTCAGGCCTGGGCTGGAGTGGTTGGGGGGTGAAATGAGGCCTGCAGCAAGGGGACTTCAGGAGAGGCCCCTCAGGTTTCCCCTCAGCTGCATGATTTCTCTTTATCTCTCAGTGTCTCTTTTGTGGCTAATAGCTTAGAGGCCAACAACGGCTCCACATGCACGCTGCATGTTTCTCTCAATTTCTTTTGCACAGAGCTCCGACTGACATTTCCTCTGCTCAAGCTACTTCCTGCCTCTGGAGACAGGGGCCCAGAAGCCGGCCAGCCCAATAATGAGGAGACGATAGAGTTTCAGTCATACTCATTCAAAGAGGAGCCCTTTGAAGGCTGTCTCCCTCTCTGCTGTGCAAAGAACCAGGCTAGGCTGAGCCAGGGGACTGAGGCTCCTGCAGTCCACAGGTTTCAGTGGTAACTTGGGTTTGAAGCTGACAACCAAATGAACAGTTGGCTTGAAGCAGGTCTGCAGGTGTCTATCTTTCTCTCCCCCTCTCTGTCTTCCCCTCCTTTCTCCATTTCTCTCTGTCCTATCCAACAACAACGACATCAGTAACAACAACAATAATAATCACAGCAACGATAAAACAGCAAGGGAAACAAAAGGGGGAAAAGCCTGTTGTGTTGGAGTTGGGTGGTGGCACACCTGGTAAAGCAAACACACCGCCATAGCCAAGGACTTGGGTTCAAGTCTCCATCCCTACCTACAGAGTGGGGAGCTTTGCAAGTAGTGATGCAGGGCTGCAAAAAGAGCAGTCAGTCTCTCTCCCTCCCATCCTTCTCCCTCCCTTTAAAATCCCACCACTCCCAATTATAGAAGCCAGACCTTTCACCTTCTGTACCTTATAATGATCCTGGGTCCATCCTTCCAAAAGGATAAATAATAGGGAAGCTATCAAGGAAGAGGATTGGATATGGAGCTCTGGGATGGGCAATGTGTGGAAATGTACCCCTCTTATCCTATGGTCTTGTCAATATTTCCATTTTATAAAATTAAAGAAAAAACCCACCATTCCCTCTCCATTTCTCTGTCTCTATAAACAAGCAAGCAAGCAAGCAAACAAACAAACAAGTGACCCAGTTTCTCCCCCTCTCTACCTCTCCCTTTGCTCTTGATTTTTGCCTGTCTTTAGCCAATAAATAAATAAAGATAATAAAAAAATTAAAAATATCCATTGTACTAGACACATGGTGGCAGGTATAGGGTCTGTGTAGGAGACCTTTGACTTTTAGTTACAGGCAGGATATGTCTTTTGGTTATTTAATTTATTTATTCATTTATTCACTTTCCTGTTTTATTGACTTGACAGCTTTACAAAATTATAAGATTTCAGGGGTAAAATTTCATACCCATATGTGGTGTGGTCAGTTTAAATTACCACATTCTCCACCATACTTTGTGCTTCCCCTGCCCCTCCCACTCCCATCACCATAGTGCTCAAAAGTCCATGAGGTGGTTTGATCACCAGTGTTTTTTGCAAGTTCATTGGTTTCAGTCATCTATATTCCACACGTGAGCACAACCATCTGGTAGTTATCCTTCACCTCTTTACTTATTTCACTCAGCCTAACCACTCCAGGCCCATCCAAGGGACATTTGAATGTTTATAACAGCTTCATAGGTCATCCAAAATGATCAACTTAAAAATGAGCATGTAATATTGTTGTGAAAAAAAAAGTTCCTAGATTGAATTTCTAGTCCTGAAGTTACCTTGGCAGGGCAAGATCAAATGATTTCTCGAGCTGTATGTTCCCCATCCCTGCTGTCAACCTTCTGGATTCATTTTGAGTTAGGTCACATGCTTACCTCTGGACCTTGACTATGATATGGGGAGATAGTAGGCAGCGATTGACTTTGACTTGGGGTGTTGAAGCTTTTCCTGGAGTCCATGGAGCTCCAAACAGTACATCAGCTTAAAAGAGAACAAGGGATACATTCTCATGTGACAACTAAGGGCATGAGAAGGTAGAATAGGAGCTGGAAGGGCAATGAGAAATGTCTGGCAGATTCATAGAAATTTGTCTTATTTAAAAACGTATGATTTTCTTGTCATCTTATATAGTTTATTAAAAAACAAGTGATAATGTGTAAAAGCCTGTTCTGGGTCAATACAATTTCTCAGTACTTGATAGATTTTCAAATGTTCTTGCTGAATTGTGTGGGGGCTAATCACTTTTCATATTCTTTGCATATCAGCTTTTCGTTTTTCTTTTAAGTCAATATTTATTACAACTTAAAAAAACAGAATGCCTCTTGGACACCTCATTTCCATTTGAAAAATGTGCTTGAGTTACTTTTTTTTTTTTTTAACTTTTATTTATAAAAAGGAAACACTGACAAAAACCATAGGATAACAGGGGTACAACTCCACACAGTTTCCATCACCAGAACTCTGTATCCCACCCCCTCCTCTGATAGCCTTCATATTCTTTATCCCTCTGGGAGTATGGACCCAGGGTCATTATAGGGTACAGAAAGTGGAAGGTCTGGCTTCTGTAATTGCTTCCCCCTCCCTGAACATGGGCATTGGCAGGTCAATCCATACTCCCAGCCTTTCTCTCTCTTTCCCTAGTGAAGCAGGGCTCTGGGGAAGCAGGTCTCCAGGACATATTGGTGGGGTCTGCCCAGGGAAGTCCGGTTGGCATCATGGTAGTATCTGGAACCTGGTGGCTGAAAAAAGAGTTAACACATAAAGCCAAACAAATTGTTGACTAATCATGAACCTAAAGGCTGGAATAGTTCAGATGAAGAGTTGGAGGGTTTCCGTTTTATAGCTAGTTAGTAGTCCTATTTTAGTTATATTCCTACAGGCCCATGACTGTACTAGTTTTTTTTTTTTCCTGAGCCTGACATCTAATATGCAGGTTACATTTTTATACAGCTTTGCAACATACCTAGGTAGGCTTATACTTTTGCTCTTCTAAATGCTACCACCTCCACTACTATTATTATTTATCACCAGGTTAACTGCCAGGAGTTAGATGGATGATTGTACTATTCTCTGGGGCCATTTTTTCCTTTTTTTTTTTTTTTATAGAGGAGGGAAATGGGAAGAGGAGATGGAGAGGAGGAGAGACACTTGCCACATTGCTCTACTACTTGTGAAGGTTCCTCACTGCGGTGGGAGCCAGGAACTTGAACCCTGGTCCCTGTACATGGTAGTGTGTGCAGTCTTTCTGTGTCTTTTACTCTCTGACTGAAATAAAGACAGTGAAAAAGTTGACTTGGAGGGGCTGGGTGGTGGCACACCTGGTTGAGCACACATGTTACAGTGCATAAGGACTCTGGTTCAAGCCCTTCATCCCATCTGCAGGGGAAAAAGCTTTGGGAGTGGTGAAGCAGTGCTGCAGGTGTCTCTCTGTCTCTGTCTCTCTCTCTCTCTCCGTCTATTACCCTATTCCTTCTCAATTTCTAGTTGTCTCTATCCAATTAATAAATAAAGAATAAAAATGAATTTTAAAAAGTTGACTTGCCCTTGGTTAGGGCCCACTTTCTCGTATGCCTCTCCCAATCCATATCAAATAACATTGCATCCACTGATCACAACCTAACCAACGCAACGATTGCCACCTCAACATGCTTCACTTCAGACTGTGTCCAGAGACTTCACGTGTGGAATGACAACCCTTCAGCTTCATTGCTCAGGTGAGACCTTTCCTTTCATAGTGTACTCTAATTTCAGCTCAGGTGGTTCACTTTCTAACAAAGTCCCAAAACCTAGATATACACCAGTTTCTGTGAGAGAGAGCATATGTTCACACGTATCCATAAACTACTGCAAAATATATACCTGAAAGCAGAAGTACACTAGAGTTTGCAGTGAGTACCTCCCTAACACTTCCTCTCCACTATTCCAAGCTTTGGGTCCATGATTGCTCAACAATTTGTTTGGCTTCATATGTTAACTCTCTTTTCAGTCACCAGGTTCCAGATGCCATCAGGATGCTGGCCAGGCTTCCCTGGATTGAAGACCCCACGAATGTGTCCTGGAGCTCCGCTTCCCCAGAGACCCACCCTACTAGGGAAAGAGAGAGGCAGATTGGGAGTATGGACCGACCAGTCAACGCCCATGTTCAGCGGGGAAGCAATTACAGAAGCCAGACCTTCTACCTTCTGCAACCCACAATGACCCTGGGTCCATGCTCCCAGAGGGATAGAGAATGGGAAAGCTATCAGGGGAGAGGGTGGGATATGGAGATTGGGTGGTGGGAATGGTGTGGAGTTGTATCCCTCCTACCCTATGGTTTTGTTAATTAATCCTTTCTTAAATTAAAAAAAAAGAAGTAGTAAAGCTGGTGTTCATTAACAAAAAAATAAAGTTGACTTGGGAGCAGTGGAATTATAAAGATACTAAATAATTTCAGCTACTAGAAAGACACTACTATGGCCTTCAGATGATAAAGGTTGTGAGGCCTAATTGGAGACAAAGTCATTGAATCTCCCATTCTCTTTTCTTATTAACTTTGCTTTGATTGTGGACTTTTAACATTGTGTTTCCTCAGAGGTCTTGAGACAGCTGGAGCTCTGTCTCTCTGTGTACATGACCCCAGGTTCTTATACTTTCTTAGTTTTATGGTGTTTCTCCACTTGTGATGACTATTATTTGTGGAACTCTCAGTGTATCTTTTTTTTTTTTTTTTTTTAGAAGCCTTCTGGGCTTCCCTCTTAGTGCGCATTTCTATCTAAAAGGAGGGTCCAACACTCCCCTGTGTTTCTATTGCATGTGTTTAAGTGCACAGACAATAGAGCTTTGAGTTTGGCCTCTTGGGTGTTATGTATCTGCATCTCCCTCTTATTTTGTGTAGGGCATGAAAAACATAGCATAGTGAACAATTGAGTCTCTGCATTTTGCAAAAGGCAAATTCTGATTTTTAAAAAATATTTATTTATCCCCTTTTGTTGCCCTTGTTTTATTGTTGTAGTTATTATTGTTGTTGTTGGATAAGACAGAGAGAAATGGAAAGAGGAGGGGGAAAACAGAGAGGGAGAGAGAAAGACAGACACCTGCAGATCTGCTTCACCACTTGTGAAGTGACTCCCCTGCAGTTGGGGAGCCGGGGGCTCGAACTGTGACGGGGGCTCGAACTGTGACCTTTAATCCAGTCCTTGTGCTCTGTGCCACCTGCACTTTACCTGCTGTGCTATCACCCAACACCCCAAATGTGTGATTTTTTACTTTGAAAGTTCACAGGTAAAATATCTGAATCTTTGAGACCTCATGCATTGTGAGTGAACAAGTGACTTCCTCTCAGCTGTTTTGTTAGAAATACTTAATTTTGTTTTTATTTAGATAATTGAAGGAAATCACTGTGTTAGTGCATGTTCATTTGGCAGGTGACAAAGAGATGTGAAAGAAGGCAGCTGTAGTTGGTCCTGGCACTAACCTGAACACTGATGTGGGTGAGTCAGCCTTCTGCCAACCCGCCACTGAACCCTGGGTGGGCCTTATCCATGTCTTTGTCTGGACAGCCACTGTTCTGCTCTTCCTGCTCCATCTGCTAAGGCTTCCGGAAGAGAGAGAGAGGGAAAGACATTATAGCATTGCTCCATCATCCTTGGACTTCACCCCCTGCTCAGTGCTGTGGTACTACCATGTGGTAGTACAGGGTCTCAAACCTGGGTCCTCACACACATGATAAGGCACATTTTACAGGGTGAGCTATCTCTGTGCGCCATTTAGGTCTCTTTGGGTGCCAGGCATGGAACACAGGCTCTATTACATGCAAAGCATGTACCTCAACCCGGGACTGTATCCCGGCCTTAATTTTGCATTCTGGACTCCAGCTAGCCACCACTATTGGAAATGGTGCCACTACTAGAGGTCAGCCTCACTAGGATATAAATGCTCAGTGATGCTTAATGTGTTATTTCTACCAAGGACACTGACTTTTTTTTTTTTTTTAAGAAGCACTGAAAAGCCACTTCTGTTTGAGCAAAGGGGTGGTCATCCTAGAATGGAATTGCAGGTGTGTCTGTGCTCCATTAAGTGTAGAGAGGGAACAGCTTCCCGCATCTCCTCTGGCTGGGGTAAAGAGATCCCCTTCTCCTGGGCTCTCTCTAGGTCATGCTTCTTCAGTGAGGTTTAGGGGAGCCAGCAGGGATTTGCTTTCTGGCTCTGTTCCTACAAGCTCCACACCCAAGATTCAGCCCCCTTTACTCTTGTCGCCACCAGTTCTTGGAAGATTCTCCCTTAATACAGCACAACCCCAGATCTGGCCTTCCTCCCACCCCCACCTCATTTGGCCACTCTGATGCCACATTCTCTAGGCCTCCTCCCATCTAGAATTGCTTCAAGGTGCTCTCTTGAGAATATGGACTTACTTTGTGAATGGCAACTCCTCCATGGGGCTGCTAATTCTTCTCCAGTTTTCTAAATCTTTCCCCTTCCTTTTATTTCCTCTCTTTCTGTTTTGGTTATCAGTCTTTATGCTTCCTGCCATTCCAATCCTTCTTGGTAACCTATCTCTATTTCTTTCTCCCTTTCTTTCTTTCTCTCTTCCTTCCTTCCTTCCTTCCTTTCTTTCTTTTTTCTTTCTCCTTTGCCAGGCTAGCGTGGGGACATCCTCACAATTTCCCAACACTCCTTTGTTAATTATTACTATTATTTGCCAGAGCACTGCTAAATTCAGGCTTACAAATTGTATGGAGTGGGTGAGCACAGAGGGCGAGGGTGGGGTTAGACCTTAGAAATAGTATTAACCTTTTCTGAACCTCAGTTTTCATCATCTGTAACCCAGGAGTAACAAACAGTCTCCCACAATCAATGGCAGTATTGCCATAAATCCTAGCGGCATCTTTTCAACACAGATAGAGATTTCCCAGCATGCTGAGGAAATAGCAGCTCACTCCCTCCACCACTGGTCGATTTTACAAAGTATAAAATTTCCCCTCAATACAATCATTTTTCTTCGAGACATGCTTTTATTCCCCTGTGGAACCTGCTTTCCTCTCTTCCTGACAAAACCCCGTCACTCACCGTAAGCATCTTCCTTCCGCTCTCTCCCCTGGGGACCCAGAGCCCCATGTCCCTGCCTTCATCATGTTGCCCCTGACAACTGGGAGAGGCTCTGTTTGGAGGCTTGCTGATGTCAGCTCTGAAGATGTGCAAGGTGGACTCAGAGAAGGCCTTCAATCATTTTCACTTCTCAGGAAGCCAAATGGTTTTCATATCAGAAGCAGAAGGATACCACACCGTCAAGGGAAGGACAACTAAGCTTATTCTCACTTCCCTCTCTCTCCCAGCCTTCGTGTATTTCCCGCTGGGCCTCCTCTCCTGTCAGACTATAAGCCTTCCCTTTCTGGCCTTCCTCTCACAGCCTCTCAGAGGACCTTGCAATGCTGTTTGTCCAGAGTGCATGTGGGGACAAAGCCAGGCAGAGCAGAGAGGTCCTCTATGGCAGACAGGTGGCTTTTTTGGGGGGGTGGGTGATTAATGGTTTACAGTAAATACAATTATGGGTACATGTGTAAAATTGCTCAGTTTTCTGCAAAGCACAATCACCCTCAAGCCAGGTCCTCCCCTACCAGGACCTGAAAACCCCTCCAACCTTATCCAGAGTCCTTTACTTTGGTGTAATATACCAAAACCCAGTCCAAGTTCTGCTTTGTGTTTTCCCCCTCTGTTCTTATTTCTCAACTTCTATCAGTGGGATCATCCCATATACATCCTTCTCTTTCTTCTCACTTTACATTATTCCTTCAAGTTCCATCCAAGATGAGATTAAGAAGGTGAATTTATTATTTTTAATAGATGGGTAGTATTCCATTGTGGCTGTGCATCTCAGCTTTCTCATCCACTCATCTGTTGTTGGACACCTGGGTTGCTTCCAGGTTTTGGCTATTACACATTGTGCTGCTGTGAACATAGGTCTACATAGATCTTTTTGGATGAGTGTGTTTGGTTCCTTAGGAGAGGAACTTCAGGGTCATAAGGTAGGTCCATTTCTAGCCTCTGAAAGTTCTGAGGTTGCTTTAGTTGCTGGGCTTGTGGAGGAAGACTCCTCTCTCCTCCAGATTGTAGGCACCTCCTCTATTTACCAAGTTGTATTTATTCAACAAGAATTGCAAAACAAAATAACAATTGACTTGCCTGCCAATTGTTAGACCCTAAAACACTCTCAAGGTGTGTGTATATGTGTGTGTGTGTGTGTCTGTGTGTTTGCAAAACAAAGTAACAGTTGACTTGCCTGCCAATTGTTAGACCCTAAAACACTCTCAAGGTGTGTGTTTGTGTGTATATGTTTGTGTGTCTGTGTGTTTGCAAAACAAAATGACAGTTGACTTGCCTGCCAATTGTTAGACCCTAAAACACTCTCAAGGTGTGTGTGTATGTGTGTTTGTGTGTCTGTGTGTTTGCAAAACAAAATAACAGTTGACTTGCCTGCCAATTGTTAGACCCTAAAACACTCTCAAGGTGTGTGTGTTTCTCTGTGTGTTCATGTGTGTGTGTTGGCAGCCTAACCAGAGAAACCTGGTCCCAAATCCAGGACTCCAGTAGGGCTCCCAGTTCTATTATGGGGCAAAATGCCTCCCTTGTGACTAATCATCTTTCTTCATTATCTGCCTTTTTTCTAGCTATGACTCAGCATGGGTAGAGTGGTGAATGAGTGGAAGTTTAATAGTCTAGTCTCTCGCAGACAGGGAATTTTCAGCCTTCCGGAACCAAGAGATAGAATTAGGCATTTATGCGATCTTGCATTGTGACCGCACTGTCATCTCAAGGAAGCACTGGCAGTATTTGTAGTCAGTTGACAAAGGCACTTTCTTGTGAGGTATCCAATCTATAAAGATTCTGTTAAGATCTCTTTATCTGGGAGCTCATGATTCTACTAAGAACTTGACTCTTTCACTGAGGGAAAATGAAGCCACGCTGCAACTAGGGGCATGCAATAGAGCCAGGTACCAGTAGGTGGCGCAAGCGGCACGTATGAGGAGCCTCAACGGCGCATTAGGTAGCTAACACTGTAGTACTTGCTTCCTTCCAAGGGGCTAAAAGTGAAACAACTGTGTTTTGTTAACACCATGCTACAAAGAGCACTCTTTGTGGATTCCTTTTTACCCAAACCATCGCAACCCACTTTCCTGCTGTGTTAGGCCCATTACTGACAAGGAATTCAAAGGCCATGAAGGCGGTGTTTGTTGAAAGTTTTCCTTTGTATTTATGATGCTTCTGAAGCATTATGTTCTCTGAAGATTTGACAAGAACATTCCCCACCTCCCCCAACCCTGAGAAATCAGAGAGCCTGCTTGCTTAGCAGCTGCTCGCTCACTTTGGGACTGTTCCAGAGGTCTAGATGCAAGGTGGTGATGGTTCAAGCCCGTCACGTTTTCTGCCGGCCGAGGTTTTTTTTTTTTAATATGCTGTGTATGAGTTTCATGCAAAAGGCACCAAATTAGTGCTGCCCTTACATGGCAAATCAGTGGCCTTAATGAATAAGGAACTCTGCCTCTCTCTCTATTCCATTGTTTAAGAACTTACTTAAAAGGAATCTGACAGCCACAAAAACACACCTAAGGAGAAACTTGGCAGGAGTCCTCCCTGACTGTGTCTGAGTCTCAGGTGGAGGGACGTGGTCCAGAGAAAGTAGTCCTGTTAGTGGCAAATCCCAGCCTGTCCTCTTACCCACATGGTTGGAGCTGTCTGAAACATGGCGTTGTAGGGAAAGGGACAGTTACTGTGGTCGTGTAGTTTTCTTTTCTTTTCTTTTCTTTCTTCTTTTCCTTTTTCTTTTATTTCTTCCTTTCTTCTTTCTTTCTTCCTTTCTTCTTTCTTTCTCTCTTTCTTTTTTTGCCTCCAGGGTTATTGCTGGGGCTCGGTGCCTGCACGGTGAATCCACTGCTCCTGGAGGCCATTTTTTTTCCCTTTTTGTTGCCCTTGTCATTGTAGCCTTGTTGTGGTTATTTTTGTTGTTGTTGATATCATTCATTGTTGGATAGGGGCAGAGAGAAATGGAGAGAGGAGGGGAAGACAGACAGGGGGAGAGAAAGACAGACACTTGCAGACCTGCTTCATAGCCTGTGAAGCAACTCCCCGGCAGGTGGGGAGCTAGGGGCTTGAACTGGGATCCTTAGGCCGGTCCTTGCACTTTGCGCCATGTGCACTTAACCTGCTGCGCTACAGCCCGACCCCCTCTTTTCTTTTATTATATTATTTTATTGCTGCCAGGGTTATTGTTAGGACTTGGTGCCAGCACTATGAATCCATTGTTCCCGGTTGCCATTGTTTTCATTTTTTTCCCCTTTCTATTTTTGTTTTTGATAGGACAGAAAGAAATTGAGAAGGGAGGGGAGGTAGAGGGGGAGAAAGAAAATGAGACACTTGCAGACCTGCTCCACCACTTGTGAAGTGTCCCCCATGCAGGTGGGGAGCAGGGGCTTGAACCTGGGAATTTGCTTATGGTAATGTGTGCATTTAATCATGTGTACCATCACCTTGCCCTGGCTATGCAGTTTTCTGTAAAGATTCAAGCAGTAAGTAAGTTAGATTTTGTAGGCCATAGGGTCTCAACTGCAACCACTTCTCACCACCCTCCTGGCTCCAAAGCTACCATAGACAGTGTGTGATTGAGTGGGCTTGTTGTGGTCCAGTAATAACACTTTATTTATGGACAGGAATGCATGGCCAGTGGCATAGCACATGCTTCACATGCCTGAGACCCTGAGTTTGATCCCTGGCACCAAAAAAAAAAAAAAAAAATTAAACCCTAACTGAAAAACTGTATTTACAGAAATGGACCAGAGGGTGGCCTGGGCAAATACCATTCATCAGTGAGGTCACAGTATGTGAATCCTGAGCTAGAGGAGGGGGTGGTGGTGGTGTTCCTTCTGTGCTGTCACTTTTCTTCTGTTCCTCTTGTTTTGCTAGGGCGTGCTCCTGGGCCTGTTCAGGTCTGTTTGACTTTGCCATAGATTTCCCACTATTCTAGGAACAAGAGTGGAGGCCTGGATTCTGTAATTCTGAATTCTGTGGCCACTACAAGTAGGGCAATTCATTAACAAAGAGATTAGCCATTTGTTACATCTCTTCCTCAGTTGTCAAAATCAGGAGTTATGCTGCGTTAACTGGACTTAGTGCGGTTATCCAGTAGCCTCACATTTGGCTCACAGTCATCCTTTAAAATAAGAGTTGGCATAGGATGGACTGTGGATTAAATATCACCCTCCACCTGTTCTGTCTGGCTCACAGTGTTTATTGACGCACAGCTGTCCTCATCCACACACACACCCTTCATTGCTACTTTGGCTTCACAGTGACAACTCAGGGGCTAGGGGTGAGGCCTAGCTGGACAGCCCTTGCATGAAGTCCTCAGTTTGATCTCTGGAACCATGTATAATATAGTACTCTGGTTTCTCTCTTTCATAAAAGAGATAAATACAATGAAAGCTGAGTAGCTGCTACAGACACTTTATGACTTCTGGTGTTTAAGATGTTAATTAACTGACATTCCTTCTCCACTTCCCTTCTTTAACCTCTCTCTCTTCCAGATCACTGCGCAGCTCTGGCTTAAAGTGGTGCCAATGATTGAACCTGGGACCTTGGAACCTCAGGCATGAGAGTCTTTTACATAACCATTATGCTATTTCTCCTACCCTGTGACCCTTTCTAAAAAGTTTTTCTGACCCTTGTTTTAGTGTAGTCCTTTTTAGAGTTTGCGGTCAAAGTCTAGTTTTTCTTTTCTTTAAAAAAAAGAAAATCCCACATGATTTCCAGTCACACAAGATGAAAAGAACACAGGGAAACAGTACGGAAGGCCTTGAAGACTTAAGATGGAAATCCTATATGAGCCAGTTAGTCCACTTATTCATCGAAAGAACACAGAGGCACCAATTCGAAGAAAACTGTTCTCTTCAGAACAGTCAAATTGGAATCTGCTGAAGTGCCCAAGAGTGGTTACTGGATCAAAGAGCTGTGGTATCCTCCAGGAGGCTCTATGGATGGTGGAGCAGTGCTTTGGTTTCTCTCCATCAATCTGTGCTCTCTCTCTCTGCTTCTCCCCCCCTTTCCTCTCTCTAAGGAACTAAAATGAAAAGAAAATTGGGCCAATCATCTGTATCACACATATTTTTTGTGACCCTCTCTCTATTCATTCTCTAGTGCCACATTTGAACAGAAAGAAGTGGTATATAGACACAGTGTCATCCTATAGACAGCTATTTAAAAAGATGAAATTCTTCTCTCTGTAAAAACTTGGAAAGAATTTGAAATCATGCTAGAAGTAAGTAAAGAGTTGAAAGACAACTGCCGATAGTTTGACTCATATGTGGAATCTAGAGATCTGATACTCATGAACTTGGAAAAAAAAAGGAAGCAAGCAAACAAACTGTTTATAAGTCTTGTGAGAACTATGGCGGTTATTTCTGGGATTAGGGAACGTGGGGATATAGAACTTTGGTGGTAGGTGTGGTGTGTAACACTGTAATCTTACAGTTTTGTAATCTATTAATCAAAAATGAAAAAAACTGAAATTGCTTGAAAGAATCGTGTTAAGTAAGATAAGTCAGGAAGAGAAGGATGACTATAGGATCATCTTACTCATAGACAGAAGTTGAAAAATACTACCATGACACCAGCCTACCTTCCCTGGGCATATGACCTCACCAATGTGTCCTGGAACCCCACCTCCCCGAAACCCTACCACACTAGGGAAAGGTAGAGACAGGCTGGGGATATGAATTGACCTGTTAACGCCCATGTTGGGAACATGTGTGAGCCTGACAGAACTTAGGGAGAACCACCCCCATCTTTGGATGGAGGTCTGAGAAGATAACCTCTTGGTCAGTCTCTCTCAACCGAGGTGAGCATAAGGGGGGAAACTCAGACTTGGTTCTTTCCTTCTTGACTCTCAGGCCCACAGATACCCCAGTACTTCCCTCCATTAACTGCAGGCCACATGGCCGCAGATTCACTTATTCAAAGTCACCTTCTGATCACAGAAGAACACACCTTATCACACACTTCATCACACACCTCAGAGCCCAGACAAGAGAAATTCCAAACTATATGGCCTTCTGATATCCATCTTCTCTCTGTCTCACCCTACGGGTTTAACCTCTATGCTTCTCTCAAATACCTTTGGATAATTAAGTTGCTTGTGTTATGGAAAATAACTGTCTTGTATCTCATCAATTCCTGTCATACCAACCCCCTACCTTAGGGGCATGCTGACTGTTAAGAAACCTGTAATTTCTGTCATATTGCAACAATAATTACCTCCATTGCTTTTCTATTTACCTCATGTCCACTTTGCTAATAAACGGACTCTAGGATTCTGGGACTCAAGGACTCAGATTCTAGATTCACGCTAAGAGTCCCCTGGTGTCTTTTACTTCGTGTCACCCCTGTCGTGAGCGAGAAAGAACCAGCCCGTTACCTTTCCCCTGGAGGACACCCTGCCGGAGAAGGAGAGAGACACCCCGAAATGTCCAGTAGAGAAGCAATTACAGAAGTCAGGCCTCCCACCTTCTGAGCCCCATAAAGATCTTTGGTCTGTACTCACAGAGGGATAAAGAATAGGGAAGTTTCCAATGGAGGGGATGAGATACGGCCCTCTGGTGGTGGGAATTGTATGAATTGTACCCTTCTTGTCCCATAATCTTGTCGGCCATTATTAAATCACTAATAATAATAAAAAAAAGAAGTTGAAAATAAGAAAACACCAAGCAGAACTTGGACTGGGTTTGGTGTGTTGCACCAAAGTAAAAGACTCTGGGGTGAGGGGGAGGGTTCAGGTCCTGGAACATGATGGCAGAGGAGGACCTAGTGGGGGTTGAATTATTAAGTGGAAAACTAAGAAATGTTACACATGTACAAACTACTGTGTTTTACTAGCGACTGAAAACCATTAATCTCCCCTGTAAAGAAAAAAATACAAAAAAAGTTCTGCAAAGCAAACTAAATCAAGAGAAAGACAAATACTACTTGATTTTGCTGCTAAGTGAAACATAAAGAATCTGACAGAATAAAAACAAAATCAAGAACAGATTGGTGGTTACCACTGAAGGTTGAGGGCTGAGGTAAAGTAGTTCAAGTAAATGGGGATGAATGGAAACTAGATTTTTGTTGGTCATGTTGCTCTGATTAGTGTTACAAACCAATGCTACCTTAATAAAAAATCATCAAAGATAGTACAACATATGATGGTGGCAAAGGACTCATATTGGTTGTGAGAGTGTTTTGTAGACATGTATCATGGTGAGATGAGAAATAGTACCCATGTGCCAAGTTATACTGTAAACCACTCACCCGCTGATAAAGTGATAAAAAAAATTTTTTTTTAGCACAGTGCAAGGAAATAAGGAGGGGTAAATGCAACACACTCATGGAAGAACACCTGTCCTGCTGGTGTGTGGTTCCCTTGTCCCAAACTGGTTACAACTTTTGTCATATGGGCAGCCCACAGCAGTTCTGACACCCACACGGGGGCCCTTCCTGCGGGAGGGTTAGAGTTTACTGCTTACCTGCTTGGAAGTGGTCTCAGAGTCATGGGATAGTGGTATTTTGAAATGCTCACACCTGTCACCCACTTGAGCACACACTTTGCCAACAAGCAAAGCAGGAGGATCCCAGTTTGAGCCATAGCCACTACAGGGCAGCGCCACACAACGGGGAAAGTTACAAAGTATGGAATCGTGCAGGCATGAAGTCCCAACAAAAACCCCAGTAGCAAGCAAGCAAGCACAAACAACAACTGCAAACACATTATCATCATTATCATTACCAACAAATGCTTATGCCTGAATTGTGGACTGATCCAGTAGTGTACTGGAACTGGCAGTTTGTAGACAAGCAGCTTGACTCTAGGGCAGCACTACTGAAGTTCAGTGGACTTCATGTTGAAGTACAGATCTGGGACCAGGAGAGAGCTTATCCAGATGAATGTGCACCTTTGCTTGAGTCCCTGGCTTCTAGTCTCAGTACCACATGGGACCACTATGGTTGGCACAGGGGAATTGCCACGGTATTGGAGCAGTGGCATAGTATCTCTTCCTCTCCCTCTCCCTCTCTCTCACTGAAATAAAAGGAATGAACAAGTCACCCTGGGAGTGATGGTGTAGCAAATGCATGACAAAGCCCTGGTGTCTCTCTCTCTCTCTCTCTCTCTCTCTCTCACACACACACACACACACACACACACACACACACACACATGGTTTCTGATTCATTCATTAAGTTGAGTGTGGGGTATACCATTCAGAATTGCTAGCAAACTTCTAGAAGATGTCACTGCTCCACATTCATGGGCTGACCCCCATGTGGGACCGCTCTGGAGGTTTTGCTAAAGCAGGTACATTAGACACCAGACACGGCCTCTGCCCCTGAGATTGTGCTGCTCCCACTCCTCCATTCAACTGATGACGACCTTGTTACTTTGAGAAGGGAAACTGTTGTTTTCTCTGGAGTGGCTTCATGGGTGTGTAACAGACAACCAGGGACACATGGCTGAGCTGAGAACACAGTTTAATATTTATTCACAAGCGGGCAAGTAGTCCAAAAACCTAATCACAACACAATGGGCTCCTCCATCTCTCTCCTCTGGTCGCAGAGTCAGGAACCCAGGAAGTGAGTCAGAAGGGCGAAATAGCAAGGACTAAACCAAAATCTCCCGGAAGCAGGGGGAGTGAGACCAAACCAATGTAACAGAATGACAATGTAAATAGACCACAATGTCAAGCAGTGTAACAGAAGGTATCCCAGAAGCAGAACTAGAAGCATACCAACAGGAAACAATTTTCTCCAGGCAACCAAGTATGAAGTGTCTATGTCTATGTCCAGGGGCATCTAAGAAATGTAGATATGAGGGCCAGGTGGTAGCTCAGTGGGTTAAGCCCACATGGTGCAAAGCTCAAAGACAGGCTTAAGGATCCCGGTTTGAGCCCACGGCTCCACACCTGCAGGGGGGTCGCTTTGCAAGCAGCAAAGCAGGTCTGCAGGTATCTGTCTTTCTCTCCCCCTCTCTGTCTTCCCCTCCTCTCTAGATTTCACTCTGTCCTGTCCAACAACAACGACAACAATAACAACGATAAACAACAAGGGCAATAAAAGAGAAAAAATGGCCTCCAGGAGCAGTGGATTCTTAGTGCAGGCATTGAGCCCCAGCAATAACCTTGGAGGCAAAAAAAAAAAAAAAAAAAAACAAATGTGGACACATATTCTCTCTTTCTTATATCATGTTTTAACCTGGAACCCAGCTTTCCGTGTGCTGACACCAGCATTGCTTGCAACTTTAGCAGAAAACCAAATCATAGCGGTATTGATTATAGCCTGTTAAACAAGTGCGGAGCATATAGAGAATGACAAATTGCTCTTAACCCCTCTTTCCTTCCTGCTCCACCTCCTTCCTCTCCTTCCTCCTCTCACATTATTATATGCTGTTTGGAGAGTCTCCAGATCTTCATTTGGGCCTGCCAGACACTGGGAAAGAACATGTCAAGCAGGAAATGGAATTTTTATTACATTCTTGTAACGTTAATGTGCGAAAAATATACTTAAGATCAGGCAAGTGCCTTTTGTGTCACTTGGGGAGCATTGTTGCAGCCACGTGTGCCAGTCTTTGGATTTGCATGGTGGTTAGTTTCACTGGAGTTGAATTTTTCTAGCATTCTGCCCTCCCTTAGCTGCACTTTTTGTGTATTTCAACTATTGCTTATCAGCTAAAACATCCCCTGGGTCACTGAGAGGAACAGAAACAGGCTGATAAGGGGAGCTGAAAATCTGGGCTTGCTTACCATGAAAAGTATATTTAGGAGGCAAATCTTTGAAACGATTCTCTCTCTGTAGAATGTTAAAAATGCTGATGATGTTTCCTATCAGCTATGCAACAAACATTGCTTTGTCTTTATTTATATACTGTTGCAACACAGTATTCCTTTTTCAGAAATGTTTCCATGGGAAATAGATTCATAATGTGTCAAGTCAAAAAAGTTGAAGTTCTGTTCTCTTCAAGATAAGGTACTCACCTGAGGCAAGAACATTTGTATTTGTATCAGATTTTTGCTTAGTAACTCCTTCTTCTGACAGTACCTTGGCCTCTCGTATGCTTTCTCTATAGTACTTTCCCAGAGAAAATATTAGAACCATGACAACTGTCCACTGGTAGTTTGGCCACTGTGAGTATTATGTCCCCATGGCATTTGAAATGAAGGATTTCCCCTTCATCCATTGTTGGTGAATATGTAAACTGGTCTAGCCTCTCAGGAAATCAGCAATGGAGGTTTTTCAAGATGCTAAAAAAATAGATTTGCTGTAAGATCCAAACGGTTTTACTCCTGAATACCTATCTAAAGAAACTTAAGAACACTGATTTGAAAGGTTATATGCACTTCTGTGTTCATTGAAGCAGTATTTACAATAGCCACAATATGGAAACAACCCAACTGCCTAACAACACATGAGTGAATAAAAAAGATGTGAGACACACACACACACACACACACACACACACACACACACACACACACACACACACACACACACACTGGACTCCTTCTTAACTATAAGATAAGATGAAATCGGTGAAGATAGTGACAGACTAGCAGCTCCAACTTTCTCTCACTGCTACCACTACAGCAAGAACTATAGTACACCTTTAAAAACTAGCATAGAACATCTTGAAGATCAGATAAAATAATAGCAAAGGCAAGAAAATTGCTAAAATGCAGCAGTGAGGGTAGAGAGACTTTCACAACATAGGCTGTGATCCGTGCCCTGAGGTGTTCCAAACCACTCAGCCAGACTCCTTCCATGGGAACTGTTGGTGCGTCAGCTGCTGCCACTCATCCCAGGACCACCTCTGATGCCATCTGAAGAATCAGCTCCAACTGTTGACTGACAACCCTGTCATCTTCCTCCACTGCCTATTGATAGGCCCCACTCCTGCTTATCTTATGAAGCCGAACTTGGCTCTCACTTCTGAGATCAACTACAATGATGGGCCAAAACAGCAGCTGGAAGAAAACCCCAAATTCCTCAGAGTTATTGAAATCTCCTACTGGAGATTTCAAAACTGTGGTCCTGGGAAAAACTTTCAAGAAGATATATGGAGGAGGACTGCAACAAATCCAGAGAAATAATGAGGAATATAGAAAAATTCATAATAATGAGTAGAGGAATGAATCATTCAGTGATTGAGCTAAAAAGCAAATCAAAACAAACAACCAATAAACCAAAAATATAGCAGATGAGAATACCTGCATGAAGACAAACCCTCAAAGGTGGAAGTAGAGAACAGGAGGATTAAGTACAGGTAGAGAAGGCTGACTGCCTCTCCTCTACCTCCCCTCCCCCCTCCAAAAAAAAAAAACCACTAGAATAAATTTTATAGGCCAAAGATTTATGGGACAATATTGTGAGGAACAGAATTTTGCATCATAGGGGTATAAGAAGAGAGAAGGGGAAGGAATTAACATTTGAAGGACAGTTTCACTGAGTATTTCCCTCAAATTAAGGTATACATACTTCCCAGATCCAAGAAGTTTGCAGAGCCTAGAGAAAAATAAATCCAAAATTTAACAAACTACATGATAATTAAAATGACAAAGAACAAAAGGTAAAGAGAGGATTCTGAAGGCTGCTAGAGAAAGGCAGGAGATGCCTACAAAGGAAATTTAATGAAATTATCAACTGATTTTCCCATAGAAACTCTAAAGACTAGAGAGAAATTGCAGAATATATTCAGTAATTTTTAATGGGAAAGATCTCCATTGAAGAACACTTTATCCTGCTTGGTTATCAGCCATTTTGAAGGAGGGATCAAGAACTTTCAGAAAAGCAGTAGCTAAAGGAATTCATAACCACTAAACCAGTCCTACACATAGAACTACCTCACCCATAAGGGACTAGCCAACAAATCAAGGAAGACACACAAAACTCAATAGAAATGAGGGACTTGAATTGCAAGTTAGCAAAAAGTTCTTGTGTTGGCTTAGTGGGGGAAGGTGACTTAAGGGACTTTCCTGGAAGGAGAGTGATACTATGGAGGAACTAACTAACAATTTTTATTAGTGATATAATACTGATTTACAAAATTACAAGATAGCAGGGGTACAGCTATGCTCTGTTCCCACCATCAGAGCTCTGAATCTTCAGTACTTCCATTGGAAGCTACAGCAGTTCTCCTAAGGTTGCAGATATATTTAACTATTATTTATACAACTATCTGTCTATATTTATATATTTTCACCTATTTTTTTGGTGGTCCCATCTTTTCTTTCTTTCCAAGTTACACTTGTTATTACTTCTGAATGTCCCATTCTTTTCCCTTTTTCCTCACTGGGTCCTGATGAGGTTGGAGTTCAGAACCCTCTGATTATCTTCCCCCTTTCATTTCTCTCCCACTGGGAGTATGGACCAAAATTATTTTTGGGCTGCAGAAGGTTGGAGTTCTGGCTTCTGTAGTTGCTTCTCTGCTGAACATGGGCATTGATGATCGATCCATTATCTCCAGCCTGAAATAAATAGAAATATAATTATAATAATATATATAATAATAAACAATCTATAAAACATTTATCTTGTAATATTTACAAGGTAATCTTGTAAACCAAGGTTACCTCAAGAAAAAAATTATGATAAAAGATGAAATCCTGTTATTTGCAGCCACATGAGTGAAATTGGATAATATAATACTCAGCAAAATAAGCCAAAAAGAGAATGACAAGTAACTGGATGGTTTCATTTATATAAGGAGTGTAGGTAAACAAAGAAAAAGAAGAGTCAAGTCTAATTTAAAACTCTCTCTTGGATTCATACCATAGAACTGAGGTTATCAGAGGGGGAAGACATATAGGGGTACAAGGCTGTTAAGGGGTTCAATAGATGGTAGTGGATAGATTGTGTCACTTTTCTGGTGGGTTTGTTTGGCAAATTACTTTTGGAGAGATATGAAAAAACAATGATGTGAACCAATGTTATCAAATAAAAAAAGGGAAAGAAAAGAAACAAGGGATTCTAAGCTACTGACAGAGCATGAATGTTGTTTGTCATGCTTTGTGTGTTGAGCAAGTTACCTAAGGTGGTGGTGATGACAGTCCAAATATAAGTATCCTTACTGATCGAATGTACAGAACATTTCATTATTGGGAAATACAGCAAATTGTCAAAATGCAAGAGATTTACATAGGCTGAGTTCTTAAATTAACCAACAAGCCCAGAAAGGAAACACACACACAACTCAACACATGCAAATTCTTTCCCATCTCCTTTCCATGGTCCCTGCCTTGGACCCTCTCCTCCTCACAGTTTACAAAGGAAAAGGCAAGAATTCTCTTAACTTACTCACATTCCTATGGAGACGATACTTTCTTTTCCCTAGAAAAGTAGAAATAGAAATTTCAAATAGAAAGCTCAAAAGAAATTCTGTTAGACCTTGTAAGCATGAGGTTCTTAGTTTGATCCCTGGAACTAAATATTGCCAGAGTTCTCTGGCCCCTCTATGTCACTCTGAAGTCTTTTCCTCTCACAAAATAAATAAATCTTTAAAAATTTTATCTATTTATTTATTTATTTATTTATTTATCTCTCCTTTATTGGGTGGGGGATTCATGGTTTACATTCTATAGTAAAATACAGTATTTGGTACATGTGTAATGTGTACCATACATTAGACAAAAAGCTAATAAGCAAAATATATAAAGATCTCACTCAGCAGCACCAGCAACAACAATAACAAAACTACAAATGACCCCCACTCAAAAGTGGAGACAGGATATGAACAAAATATTTACCAAAGAAGAGATACTAAAGGTCATCAGACATATAAAAAATGCTCTAAGTTATTGAGTGTCAGAAAAAAATGAAAAAAAAAAGACAACAATGAGATACCACTTCATTCCTGTGAGAATGTCATACATCAAAAATCATAGCAACAACAAATGCTGGAGAGGTTGTAGGGGCAAAGAAACACTCTTGCACTGCTGGTGGGAATATAAATTGGCCCAGTCCTTGTGGAAAGCAGTTTGAAGTGCTCTCAGAAGGCTAGAAATGAATCTACCTTCTACCTTCTGACCTGGCAATTACCCTCTACTGATGTAACCTAAGGAACTGAAGACACCCACCCAAAAAGATCCATGTATGCCTATGTTTATAGCAACACAATGTGTAATAGCCAAAACCTGGAAGCAACCCAGGTGTCCAACAACAGATGAGTGGCTGAGCAAATTGTGGAATATATACACAATGGACTACTACTCAGCTATTAAAAATAATAAATTTACCTTCTTCACCTCATCTTGGATGGAGCTTGAAGGACTCATGTTAAGTGAGATAAGCCAGGAAGAGAAGGATGGATATGGGATGATCTCACTCATGGACAGAAGCTGAGATATAAGAAGAGAAAGAGGAAACACAATGTAGAACTTGGACTTAGTTTGGTGTAATGCACCAAAATAAAGTACTGTGAAAGGGTGAGGGTGAGGTTTTCAAGTCCTGGTGGGTGATGGTGGAGGAGGACCTAGGTGGGGGATGAGATGTTTTGCAGAAAACTGAGAAATTTTACACATGTACCATCAACTGTATTTATTATAAACCATTAATCTCTCACAATATTAAAACCAAAGAATGTTAAAGAAATATTAAAGGCCCCATTTTGGTACAGTTCAAGGTTGGTGAGGCCTTCACACTACTGGAGGACAAAGTCTAGGACAGGAAAGACCTGAAGACCTGAGACCCTGCCCTGCTTGCTCCCAGATCCAGCCCCTGGCCCTCCAGCCACTCCCTCATGTCTACAGAAATGCTCACATTCTTTAAAAGGAGGGAATGCTTTATATCAGTAATGCCATCTTCTATTTTGTGTTCAAGTATCCATAAACAAGCATTTCCCCCTTTTTGCTAAAGCTGTGTGACAGTGTATAACTTTCTTCTCCTTTGGCCCCACCCCTTACCTTTGTCACCCTGAGGCCTCACACATACGCTGTTTTTCTACTCCCAGGATTTTTCATAATTTTTATTCCAGAGAGAAGGAAGATTGTTGTATGCTTTACATTGGGTTGTTCTAGCTCTCCCCCGCCAAGAAAATTGGATCAGTCCTGCTAATTTCGTGGCCCGCTTGGCCCCGCCCCAAAGAACCCCGAGAGAATTCCAGAGTTCCAGAGTTCGAGAGTGCTTGGCGCTGTCGCGGGGGAAAGAAGCAGCAGAGTTCTGTTTGGAGATAAGTTTGGTTTAGTTTATGAATCGTTGTTCCTGAATAAAGAAATACAGCTTCCCTGCCCAGCCGTATGTCTCTGGTCGTCTCTGTTACCCCCCCGTGAAGCTAGCCCAGCCAGCCTCCGAATTATAACAACAGAAGATGATGATGATGAGGAATCTCATAACACCACTATCCATAGAGCTTCTCCAGGTGTCATTCCTAGGGTTCCTTCCATGTGGTGCCAGGGATCAAACCTATACCAAAGCAGAGGGAGCCTGTTTACTGACTTTTGGAAACCCTGCTGGTTCATGGTTTTTACCTCTGCTTGTCCTCATGGTTGTCACATTCAGTTGTCCTCTTTGTTAGCAGGAAGCTTTACTGGCAGGTCACCCATGCCCAAGAGTCTGGTTATTCATGCCATGACATTCTCCCCTTCCTTATCTTCTTTTCTTTTGATTATTCCTTGAAAAACATTTCTTAACCCAATGCAATTCTTAGGGCTAAGTAGAAGACTAAAAATGTTATATCATGAACAGTGTTTTGCTATTAATATAATCTGTCGCTAGATTTCAGAGGGGGAGGAGAGGGGCAGAGCTTTACTTTCCTATTCCCACATCACAAAATAGAGGTCAGGTAAACAATAAGGAGTGAAGATGGTTGCTGTATCATTTTGATTCAGTGCTTTTTCCTCTCATAACATCTGTATTTAAAAATACTGGAGGGAGTCGGGCTGTAGCGCAGCGGGTTAAGCGCAGGTGGCGCAAAGCACAATGACCTGCATAAGGATCCCGGTTCGAACCCCGGCTCCCCACCTGCAGGGGAGTCGCTTCACAGGCGGTGAAGCAGGTCTGCAGGTGTCTGTCTTTCTCTCCTCCTCTCTGTCTTCCCCTCCTCTCTCCATTTCTCTCTGTCCTATCCAACAATGACAACAACAATAATAACTACAACAATAAAACAATAAGGGCAACAAAAGGGAATAAATAAATAAAACAAATAAAAAAAATACTGGAAACCCCATCATCTTTTTTTTTCATAGAAGTTCTTCTGTATATTTACAATATTAACCTTTTTATTTATTTTTTTATGTAAACAGAGAAATTGAGAGGGGATGAGGAAATGGGAGAAATGAAAGAGAAACACCTGCAATATTGTTTCACCATTGGTGAAGCCTCCTCTTTCCAGGTGGGGATTGGGTATTCAAACCCAAGTCCTTGTGCATGGTAGTGTGTGTGCTTAACTGCCTCATCCCTTATTAACCATTGTCAACTCAGTGCAGCAAAGATCCATTGAGTACTAGTTTACAGAAGTTTCTGTGTTGTAAGAAACAATAATGAAAATTCTCCATGCTTATAACCTAGTAGAAAGGGAGGTGGGAATGAGTTAATGCCATCTGCTCTGTTTCTACAGTGTCTCTCATGACCAACCTTCAGAGCATTGAAATTAGGTGGGAGTGTAGGGATATAGCACACACAGTTGAGTGCTCATATTACCATGTGCAAGATCTAGATTTAAGCCCCAGGTCTCCATCTGCAAGGGAGAAGCTTCACGAGTGATGAAGTAGGTCTGCAGGTTGCTCTCTTTCTTTCTCCCTTCCCATCTCTCTCTCCCCTCTAAATTTCTCTCTGTACTATCAAATAAAGAAACCAAAAAAGGGGGGAGGGGGTGGGAAATGGTCACCAGGAGCAGTGACTTCATTTTGCAGTCACCAAGTTGTAGTGATAACCCTGATAGCAACAAAAGAGAAATGGAGAGAGGGAGAGAGGGAGAGAGGGAGGGAGGGAGAGAGGGAGAGAGAGAGAGAGAGACTACAGTGGTGCTCCTGTGTGCTATTAGGGCTCAAACCTAGGGCCACATGCGCAATCTATTTCTTGGATCAGTCTTGGGGGTCTGAAAAGACACTAGCAGCACCTTTCACATTCTTCCTTTATGCTAATTTGTATGTGGCCAATGGTTTAATTAGGTCAGGAGCTGGCATGCTAGAGCTGAGAGAGTACTGTGACACCAGTCTCCACACCATCTCTGGGGGCTAGCTCAGAACTTCGTTAATGAGAGATAAGATAAGAATTTATACTTTTTTTTTGTTATTGCTAGGGATTCACTCCTCTGGATTGATATTTATTGAATATAAAGTTTTATGAGAGACAGAAACAGAGAGGCAGAGAAAGGGAAAGACACCATAGCACAAATCTTCTCCCAATGTGGTAGGCTGGGCTTGAACCCAGTTTATGAGCCTAGTAAAACAGCTGTATAATCCAAGTGAGCTCTTTTTCTGTCCTCCAGATTTGTCTTTTTAAAGGTCATCATTGTTTTGAGATTTATGTTATAATCCTAGCTGGGTCTTCACACTTTCTCACCATTAGTAATGTTCTAGAATCCTTTATCTGTTCCCTGGGAATCACAAATTAGACCTCTTTATATTTTTGGGGCTTGGGGGTTAGTCCCAGGGATAAGACATCATATACCATTACTAGAGAGAGGAAGTAAGATAGAAATGCCTTTTATTTTGTTTTAGAGAAGAGAAGGCAATGGAGTTAAAAGGAAAAATGAAATATACTCTGGGGCATAAGATGACAACTTAAGAGCTGGGAAAGAAATTCAGTTTATAGTGTCACTTAGTAGTGAAGAGATGAACTCTATGAAAAGCAGGAGTAAGAGCCTTCCTAGCATGGGATGGATAGAGAAAAGGGTAGGTGGAGCCATTTCCTCCCTCAGAGATGAAGAGCATTCATGGTCACAGTAAAATTTCAGCTCTGCTCTATTTAAAAAAAAATTATTTGTAAAATGGAAACACTGACAAAACCATAGGTAAGAGGGGTACAACTCCACACAATTCCCACCACCAGAACTCTGTATCCCATCCTCTCCCTTGATAGCCTTCCTATTCTTTAACCCTCTGGGAGTATGGACCCAAGGTCGTTGTATGCAGAAGGTTGAAGGTCTGGCTTCTATAATTGCTTCCCCACTGAACATGGGTGTTGACAGGTCGATCCATACTCCCAGCCTGCCTCTCTCTTTCCCTAGTGGGGTGGGGTTCTGGGGAATCAGAGCTCAAGGACACATTGGTGGGTTGTCTGTCCAGGGAAGTCTGGTTGGCATCATGCTAGCATCTGGAATCTGGTGGCTGAAAAGAGAGTTAACATATAAACAAGTTGTTGACTAATAATGAACCTAAAGGCTGGAGTAGTGCAGATGAAGAGTTGGGGAGGGGTCTCCATTTTGTAGATAGATACTAAGCATATTTTAGTTATATTCCAAAGGGCCTGTGCCTATACTAGTTTTTTTTTTTTTCCCTGAGCCTGCAATCTGATATGCAGGTGGATCCTAGTTATTGTCCTGGGAGATGATCTCATGGCTAGAAAAAGGACCAGAAGGCTGGATCAGGGAAGAGAGTAGCTTCCAAATATGGGAAAGGTGCATAAATATTGTTGACTGTTAACTCCATCAATTTGATCTGATTTGGGGCCCATATTCAACTTAAGAGCCTTTATGACCTCTGCATCCCTGTAGATCCGAGCTCACATTCTGTGGTCATCAGTAGGGACATTCCAAGCTGCCCCAATATCAGGACCCATCTTCCTCAGGTGTAGCATAGAGTATATTGTCCAACCTCCCTTCAGAGGATGGAACATTCTCTACCATTGTTGATCCAAGTTGAGTGCAAGGTCCAATGGGGGCCCACAAGGAGGCCTGTTTTGTTGTTTCTGATATAGATGACTGGTAACAATGGAGAGAGGGATTTATTTGAGGTCTAGGCTGATCATGTCTGTTTGGGAATCTCAGGATTCCCTGACTAGGGCCCCAGCTGATGGAGTGGCCTGATAGTGATTAAAGAGTCATCATTAAAGTATGCCAGTCTCTTGCCCTTATTCAGCTTTTGCAGTCCTTGCTATGATAAGGGTAGCTTGGGAGTGAATGAGGGAAGTATAATAGGAAATAGGTGAAGAGTGTATCTAAGTCTAAGTAGACACTGTTTCATTATGAACTTCATACTGACTCACTGTAGACTATTGTGTACTTTTGCTTTCAGGTATATATTTTGCCCTAATTTATGAATACATGTGAACATATGTCTTATCTCATGGGACCTGGTCTATATCTAGGTTTTGAGACTTTGTTGGGAAGTGAACCACCTGGAATGGAGTTAGAAAATCCTATGAAAGGAAAGTTCTCACCTGAGTAATGAGGCTGAAGGGTTGACATTTCATGACTAACGTCTCTGGACACAGTCTGCAGTGAAGCATACCGAGGTGGTACTCATTGTGTTGATTAAGTTGGGATCAGCAGATGCAATATCATTTAGTATGAATTGGAAGAAGCATGCAGGAAAGTGAGCCCCACTCTAGAGGTTCCAGGACTATGGAAATAGAGGCTCTATAGAGGAAGTGGGAGGTTCCTGCTGTCTTAGGATTTAAGAAGGCAGTAGATAGTTATTATGTAATCATATTATTTGGCAATTGGGTTAACTTTGAAAAATACCTTTGCTAGGATTTTCTGTATCATGCACAACATCATCATAATTTATGTCATTTGGTATTATTTGTATATGTAGCTGTGCCACCGGTTACTTCTGTTTTCTGGCCTAAGCTTTTAAGAAAATCAACATATCAAAGACTCAGCCTATGGTCTTTGCATTAAAAAGTTTGAGAAATTCTATCAACTTTCCCCCTCACATTAATTAAATAGTGATTTATAGGAGTAAAGATTAATAGGAGTGTAAATAAACACCATTCCCACCACCAAAAGACTATGACATTTATTGATATTATGGATTTAATGTATTGTAGTGCCATTATTTAATAGTTTATTTTCTCTAATATATGGCAAGTAGTATGATAATGTTCTTGTTTATAAAAAGTCTTTTAGAACCTCTTTCAGTACAGGCTTGGTGATGGTTGCCTCCTTGAACTATTGTCTGTCTGAGAAGGTTTTGATCCCTCCATCTAGTTTGAATGAAAGTCTAGGAGGATATATTATCCTTGGTTGAAACCCTTTTTTATTGAGGGCTTGATAGATATCTTTCCATTCTCATCTGGCTTTTAGAGTTTGAGTGGAGAAGTCTACTGATAGTCTTATGGGTTTTCCCCTGTATGTGACTTTATGTTTTTCTCTTACAGTCTTTAGGATCCTTTCTTTATCCTTACTTCTTTTCACTGTAATTATGATGTGTCTTGCTGTCTTCAGGCCTGGGTTGATTCTGTTTGGGACTCTCTGGGCCTCTTGAATCTCAATTTCCTTTCTGTTGTTCAGGTCTGGGATGTTTTCTTCTATTATTTCCTCTAGAATGTTTACTTCCCCTTCCTCTCTTTCTCCCTCTGGTAGGCCAATTATACGAATGTTACTTCTTTTGAGATCATCCCATATGTCTCTGTTGTTGTTTTCAGTGTCTCTCATTCTCTTTTTGAGCTCTTTTACCTTTTTCTTAGTCTTCTCTAGCTCATCCTCTGTCTGACTAATTCTGTTTTCTGCTTCTGTTAGTCTGCTTTTCCTTCCCTCAGCTTCTTTTTTCAGCTCAGTTATAGTATTAGCTTGTTCTGGTAATTGACCTTTTATCTCAGTTATTTCAGCTTTCAGATCTCTAATTACCATGAGGTAACTAGTAATTTCCTTGAGGGTCTCATCTGTTGTTTCCCTAATTCTGGTAGCCCTTTCCTCTATAGTTGTCTTCATTTCTGTAATTATTAGGTTTGTTATTACTTGCATACTTTCTTATCTATGGTTACTTCTGACTGATTTGGGGTTTCTTCTGGGCTCTTGTCCTGATTCATTGTGGTAGCAGTTTTATTTGCTCTTGATTTACCCTCCATTTTTTTTTTAACTGATATGGTTTTTATTTTTCTGTTCTATCATTCTCCAGTTGTGTTTTGAGTACAAGCAATGCTTCACTAAAGCCTTTTCACAAATGCAGTCAGAAACCTCAGAAATTACAACAATAGCAAAACAGCACCACCAGTCCAAGGAAAAATAGTGACCAAAACCAAAAGAAAAAGAAAGAGAGAGGAAAAAAGGGAAAGCAGGAATAGAAAATTATGCAAATCTACTGTCCACTGTAAATTCTAGGAATAGCAAGAGAAGAAAGGGCAGTAGAAAAGAGAGACCTGCACACACACACACACACACACACACTCTATTCTAAGTCAGGTTTCTTCCACAAAACAATTCCCAAGCAAGTATCAGTGAATTCAGAAAGCAAAAGAAGGAAGAAAAGAAAAAGAAAAAAAAGGAACAGTGAAAGAAAAGAGTTTTTTTTTTAATTAGCTAGGAGGATAGAAAAAGGAAAGTGGAGGGAAGAGGGAGAGAAATAAGTTCCTCTCACAGTGGATAGGACACCCAGTCACCTATCAATTTAAGAAACACTAACACTTAATTTTGGTCAACCTGAAGAAGTAGGAGGGAAAAGGGACACGTGTATATAGTAATAATACTACTAGTAATAAAATAAAATATAGTAAAAAACCTAACAGTCAGTCTGCTGCTTGGACTGCTTTGGATTGTCTGCGGGTAGCCTGAAAAGACAGCCAATTATAAGAAGTATCCACAACAAACAAACAAAACCTCCAGGTAGACTTTCCCAGACAGGGCTGAGGCTCTGATTTGTTAGTTATTTTGTCACTCAAATAGCTGCCTAAAATAAAGAAGAGGAAAACAAAAAGAAAAAGGCTTGGAATGATACCCCTGGTAAGCCAGGAATCTTGGGAAAGAAAATAACTCAGTGGGAAGTCTGCTAAGAGAGGCTTCCCAGCCCCTGGAGTCTGTTTCTGGTATGTGTGTGTGGGGTGAGTTCAGAAATAATGAAACCTGTGGCCTGGGATGTGGTGCAGTGGATAAAGCATTGGATTCTCAACCATTAGGTCCTGAGTTTGGTCCCTCACAGCACATGTACCAGAGTGATGTCTGGTTCTTTCTCTCCTCCTGTCTCTCTCATGAATAAACAAACAGACAAACAAATAAATAAAAGAAATAATCAAACCAAAAAGATTTTCCTTTGTTCATCCTTTTGGCCTCTGTTTGCCAGCCCAAGAGTGGGTTATAGGACTCTTTTTTGGTGTCACCTTAACCACCCCTTGTTCACCCTCCTACAGACAGCCCAGTATCCTACCCTATCCAGAGAATCCCAGGTTGTAAACTGCTTCTCTTTGGAGCTCACGACAGTTGTTGTTTCCAAGTCGCCATCTTGGCTCTGCCCCTTTTCCCTTTTTTTTGGAGGGGTCCTATGGCTCTTAGTGACTTAGTTAAAATAGTGGAAGGAGTGATAATCTAAAATTATGACGTTGCATTTCTCAGAACATTTGCTGGTGTGTGGAATACAAGGGAATGTTCTGTTTCTTGCTCATCATAGAAATAGATACCCCAAATCTTCATCTGTCGGGCTGAGCTTCATTGATGGGAGACAGATGACCAGGGACTCATGGTTGAGCTGTACGCAGTATCTCTTTATTCATGCAGGACGCAGTGCAATCTATACCAAACTAAGCTAAACTAACAACTAACTAAAATGAACAATATTGTCTTTATATATACTTCCCAAGTAGGGTGTGAACAGGATGTGACACAGAGAGGGTGGAGAGAAAAGTGACTGGTGAAAATCAGGGTGTGACAAGGAGAGGATCAGGGTGTGACAAGGAGAGGGGGTGGAGCAGGTGAGAATTCTACCAGTAAATCACCAATGCCCTGGAGGGAGGGTGGTGCTTGTTAACAGAGGTTATGTAAATAGAATACAGTGTTATGTAATAGAATGCAAGGGGGATTAAACCAAATGAAACAGAAGGGGTTTTTAAAGCATACCAACAATCCCCCCTTTCTTTTTAACTAATGGCCATAGTATCAGGATTGTGGGGTGAACAGAAACCTATATCATACAGGCGTTTTCAAAAGAACTGGCATAAGACATGGAAAACAAAATAGGCGAGCAGCAATAACCAGCGTGATGCCAAGGGGAACGTTTCTTGCCTCAAAGGGCAAGGCCAAGCAGGCGAAAGGGCATTTCTTGCCTCTGGGAGTGCTTCATGCCTCTGGGGGCATGTCTTGCCTCAAAGGGCGTTTCCTGCCTCTGTAGGCATAACCTACTAAGGAGGGGGAATTTTCTACCTTGGGGACAGAGCCTGCAGGCGAGGGGACATGGTCTATAAAGTCTCAAGGCAATTGGCTGAAGTTAGTCTTTGAGAAACACAGCAGCGTGTACCAGTAAGTCTGATGGAGGTGTCAGTCCAAAGTAGCTGACCACAGAAGAAAATGCCAAGGGATGAAACGCTGCACGTCTGTCTTGATGGGGAATGTCGGCCACCAGAATTCTGCTTTTCTGTAGAGAGTGAGCTTTGGAGTCTGTGAATCTGTTTCTTCAGGTCGTGCCAGGTCACATCATTGGTTTCCGGGGGTGTGTTGTAGCCATTCCATCTTGTGGGCGATGTCAGAGAACAGGGGTCCAACTGCATTTCCGGAAATTTTCATTTGAGTAGATGCTTTTCCATGTAAAGACTTAACAGCTGAAATTCACTTACTTGTCAAACAAAACTTGTAGCAGATTAGAAGTTTACTATAATTGATAACTCCATTATAATTGGAAGTCCTTTCTAGTATGATTTTAAGGTTTTTTAAACAAAAAAATAAAATGTGGAAAGGTAAACAGAAGAATCATGGTAGAGGCCTCAGGCATGAGAATAATTAACATAATCATTCCACTATCTGCCCCGCCCATAACTCATACAGTTTTCAGGATTAAACATTTCAGATTTATGCCAAGACGTAAAAAAATAAATCAGAGGAGGAAAAAACTATTTTTTGGATTGTTTCTGGATGTCTCTAGAAATCATGGATGCGTCCAACATTTTTTTTAAGTCAATGTCAAGCAAAAATTCAGTCATTCAAATCACTCTCTTACGAAACACAACTTGAACCAGATTATGCAGATCTCACCATGTAGTATCATGAGTCCCTGGAGGGCGTCCTAGTCCAAAAAGCTCCTCGAAATTCCATTTAGGGTGCTTCTGACTGTTCCTGCTGGATTGTTTCAGGCACCCATTTTTAAAAGTGTCTTCCCATTGAAGATAGAATCCAATAAGGAGAGTAGAACTAACCACGTGTCTCCATTCTTGGTTACTGCCACTGTACTGGAGAATGCTCCTCAAATTAGAGTAGTCCTTCTCCATGGGAAACATGTGAGAAGAAGTCCAGAAAGTCCAAGGAGAAATCTCCGTGCATCTCCCATGCTCTATGATCCCGGTCATAAGAAACCAAAGTTCCTGGTCAGGGAACCGAAGTGTGGCCCAGAGTAAAATGTTCCAGAGACAGAGAAACTGTCTCATAATGAAACAGTAGAGGCTTTGGCAAACCTCTTCATAAGTAGAAAGGCAACCCATGGTGGATGGGTAGCCAAGTTTACTTATCTGGGCGATGGGCGGGTTAGGTCCCACATCGGTGCCGGTCTCTGTTTCAGGGCTTATGTCAGTCCCTTGTTCAGGCGCCATATGTCAGACTGAGCTTCATTGACGGGAGACAGATGACCAGGGACTCATAGTTGAGCTGTACACAGTATCTCTTTATTCATGCAGGACGCAGTGCAATCTATACCAAGCTAAGCTAAACTAACAACTAACTAAAAAGAACAATATTGTCTTTATATATACTTTCCAAGTAGGGTGTGAACAGGATGTGACACAGAGAGGGTGGAGAGAAAAGTGACTGGTGAAAATCAGGATGTGACAAGGAGAGGATCAGGGTGTGACAAGGAGAGGGGGTGGAGCAGGTGAGAATTCTACCAGTAAATCACCAATGCCCTGGAGGGAAGGTGGTGCTTGTTAACAGAGGTTATGTAAATAGAATACAGTGTTATGTAAATAGAATGCAGGGGGGATTAAACCAAATGAAACAGAAGGGGTTTTTAAAGCATACCAACATTCATCTGCAATATTCTTGCCTTTAGGTTCATGATTAGTCAACCATTTGTTTGGCTTTATATCTTAGCTCTTTTTTGGTCACCAGATTCCATATGATACCATGCTGCCAACCTGACTGCCTTGAGCAGAGGACCACACCATATATCTTGGAGCCCTGCCTCCCTAGAGCCCTGTCCCACTGTGGAAATAGAAAGACAGGCTGGGAGTATGGATCGACCTGCCAATTCCCATGTTCAGTGGGGAAGCAAGACCTTCCACCTTCTCACCCCACAATGATCCTGGGCCCATACTCACAGAGGGATAAAGAATAGGGAAGCTATCAAGGGAGTGGATTGGATTTGGAGTTCTGGGGGTGGGCATTATGTGGAGTTGTACCCCTCTTATCCTATTCTTGTCAATATTTCCATTTTAAAATTAAAAAAAAAGAATAGCCTATACTAGTAGGGTTGCGTCATGGGGGAGAGAGAAGAGACCAGGAATTTGTGGTGGAGTGGGAACACAAATCTTTATTCACACGGAGGGTCCAGAATGGGGTGTCAGGATAGCCGTTTAGGCCACATGGAGCTAGCAAAATGGCCACCTCCCACTATACCCACCAGCCCTTCTCTGGGTTGGGTTGTGGAAGAGAAAAGAGAAAAAAAAGAGCAAAAGCGGAAACAGGAGATGTTTATCTCTTTTTGTAGCTTTCCTCTCAAGCCCACAAGATATCTTCCCATTTACAGTGTTCGTGTTTCCTCCTGCATCATTGGTGAGAGTGTTTTGCAGACAACTGAAAAATTTTACACATGTACCAACAACTAACTGTATCTACTCTAAACCATGAATCCCTCCCCCCAATAAAAAAATAAAGTGTATTCATTCCAGTATTCTCAGTGCCAAAGCATTTGGGTTAGACTTCCATAGCAGCGGATTCATTACTTGATAAAATGGAATGAAACTTTGACAGGCACTATTATGGCTCTTTGGGACTCTCAGAGGAGTCTCTAAAATGCCCACCTTCCTTAGAGCATACCTTCTAGCTGTTGGACAGAAAATGAACACAGCATACTAGTGCTCTTAGTGGGCTGCTTAGTAAGGGATCTCAGAGTGAAGAGACAGTCTACATTTGTTTTCTGAGGACAAATGAATCTGTCTGCATTAGTGGAAAGGTACCAAGTGAGAGCCTGAAACCCAGCCATTTTTTTTTTTTTCTAAAAGTGGTCCTTTCGAAGCTTACATAGAGAATATCTGAGATCATCCAAAAAAAAAGTCTGAGGTATTACTTAAAATCCTGTCACAACTAGCAGATTTGAGGAGCAGACCTTTGAGCCCAGGCATTCTGCAACCTATAAACAGAGCAGCACCTTGACAAGAGATACAGAAAAAGTACAACAGATAAATGATTTTCTTGCTTTCCTAAGGACTGTGGTGACCTTGGAGCTCCATTGATAGTCTCCAAGAAGAGAGTTGTTTCTGCTGACCTCTGATTTTTTTCCTGTTACAGCAAACCTCCTGAGATGTGTGCTGTGTAGACTGAGAACGAATTTCATCCAGTGGTTTAGGCGTGATTAGACAGTGTGTTGACATGAACATAGGTCAGTATCTGTAAAGAGTGAGAATGGCTTGGTAGCACTTGTTGAGCTGGCTCTAATATTACTGCATTTGGAGTGTTGGTCTTAGTATACAGTTAGATGCTATAGAAAAGATGGAACAGGGCTGGGTGGTGGTGCACCTGGTTGAGTGTGCATGTTACAGTGTGCAAGGACCCAGATTCCACCTTCAGGAGGAAAGCTTTGCAAGTGGTAAAGCAGTGCTGCAGGTGGCTCTCTGTCTCTCTCCCTCTCTGTCTCCCCCTTTCCTTTCAGTTTCTGTCTGTCTCTATTCAATAGATAAATAAAGATAGTAGAACAAAAAAGAAAAGATGGAACAAGGACTATTTGGAGATAGCAGGTAAGCTTCACTTCTTACTGTGCTTGAGGCACTGGGTTTGATCACACGAGTGGTGATCCAGGGAGCACAGTGGACAGCATCAAGATGGTGGGGCTTTGCTTTGGTGTTGCTCTCTCTCCTCCCTTTCTTCCATCTGTTTCTCCCACTCTTGCTTACTCTAAGAACATAGGATTAAAATAATGGGGTGGGAAGGGCACTCTGCAGTATTGCCCATGTATGTACAAGGTCCTTGTCTGTTCTCTGGTGTTGTGTTAAAAATTGAAAAGATAGGGACTGTTGCTATATCTCACCTAGTGGGACGCCTGCCTTGCTGTGCGCAAAGGCCAGGATTGAACCCTCAGCAAACCATGTGTGAGCACTGTGGCAGGAGTGGGAGCTTTGGTGCTGTGGTGTCTCTTCCTATCTCTGTGTCTATCTAAAAATGTTGGCCCAGAATGGCAAAATTGTGCATGGCAGACCTCAGTGTGTCAGTACAAAAAAGTTATTAAAAAGTGTAATGATGGGGCTGGGTGGTGGTGCATCTGCTTAAGCCCACATGGTGCAATGTGCACGGACCCTGGTTCAAGCCCCTGGTCCCCACCTGCAGAGGGAAAGCCTCACAAGTGATGAAGCTGGTCTGCAGTTGTCTCTCTGTCTCTCTACTCTCTACCCCTCCTCCCTCTCAATTTTCTACTGTCTCTATCCAATAAATAAAGATAATTAGAAAAAAAGTGTGATGACATAGGGGGAGCTTTAGGAAAACCCCAATCAGGAGCATTTTGGAAAATGGAAGATGAGAGGACTGACAAAGGGGAGGTAAGAATAGACACTTAGTATGTGCATTTTTCAGTAATTTTGTCCTCTGCTGAACAACCAGAATATGAAAAATTCAGGATTTGCCGGGATAGCCTGAGGGTACTTCTTCCCGAGCTAGTGCTCTCTGGCTTGGAGAGAACTCAACCGGAGCCGATCTAGGCTGCTGCGTGGGAGAGGGATCAGGAACTCGTGCTGCACTAACTTCCGCAGGAGATACACTCTGGAACTCTCAGAGCCGGAAAGCAATTTCCAAGTGTCTTTAATCAGAAGAGCAGCTGTTTTTATACTCTCCAAGTAGGGTGGAAACAGGATGTGATATAGAGAGGGTGGAGAGAAAAGTGACTGGTGAAAATCAGAGTGTGATAAGGAGGGGGCGGAACAGGCGAGAATCCTATCACTGAACCACCAATGCCCTGGAGGGAGTGCTTTATGTAAATGTAAAAGTGATTTATGTAAATAGACCAAAGCTTTGAATGGGATCAGTAAATCCCTATATCGGCATATGGTTAAGCAGAAGCCAGGGGGAGTTGGCATACTACCCAACAAGGATTCACTCTTTCCTGTCAATTTGTGTATGATAAATGATGCAAATAAAGTGATAAGAAATACATAAGTATAGTTATACATATGAATAGTGATAAGAAATACATATGAATATACATATGAATATGTATATTCATATATACATATACATTATTTATATACATATGAATATATGTAAATAAAAGTATAAAAACATACATGTAAAATTGAATATATAGAGTTAGAAGCATTTCCTCACTTTGACATATTAGTGTATATTTATTTATTATTTTCTTGGCACCAGACCTTTGTGCCTGTGTGATACAAATTTTCCTGGGAAAAATTTTTTCCCCTTTTAATTTCAGAATAGACAGAAGCAGGGGTGGAGAGAAAGAGGGACACACACACACACGCACACACACACACACACACACACACGAACGCACGCACACACGCACACACATACACACACACGAACACACACGGAGAGAGAGAGAGAGACAGACACCATAGCACCACTCCACATACCATATATATTCCCTGATGCCATGTGTGTTGTGCTTATGTGGTGTTTGGGACTCAAACCCTGGCCCTCAAACATGGTAACATGTGCACTCTACTGGGTGAGAGACCTCCTGGGCCTCACATGCTTTTAGAAATACTCAATTAATCCTTTCAAAAAGCTAGACTGGGGATTTGGGAATGCCATCAATCAATGAGAGATGCCTGGTGTTTAAACCGCAGGAATGAAGTTCATGTGAGGTTAGTTTTCTGTCCAAACTTCAGCCATAGTTTTCTTTCCCTCTCTCAGTAAGCAAGTATATGAATACAGAAATATATGTGCATAGGTAGAAGTGCATATGGACACTTAAACATATGAATACACACTCAGATATACATATTTAAAATATTTTATTATTGGATAGAGATAAATTGAGAGGGATGGAGGGTTAGAGCAGTTTTGCTTCACCACTCATGAAGTTTTCCCTGGGGTGCTTCGATGTGGGCTTTTGTGCGTTTTAATATGCATAATCAACCTGTGAACCACTGCCTGGTCCCTGTATATACACATATTTAATAAACCACTGTAACACTGGAAACAATAATTTTTTTTGCTTCACTATGTTTAAATTCAGTATTTGAGAGGAATTTTCTAATGAAATAATCCAGCATGTTTTCCACTAACCTTTTATCTGTCAGCACTTTAAATTTTTTTTTAATGTATTTCACACTCCAGACTGCAATTACCAAACTGGATTTCAAGCTCACTTTGTCTCTCTTCTTGGGGCGGTTCATGAAGCAGGAACATCAAGCTCCAGGATCAGAGCTTTGCCACCTCTTGGCAGTTGCATAGCTAGTTTGGAGAGAGCACTTTGAGTCCTCCTGAGCTCATCAAAGGGGTGCTAGTTTGCTTTCTCACAGCAGCCCTTCTCTCAGAACCTTTGCTTCCTGTCTCCACAGGTAGGAGCCTGATGGGAAGGAAACTGTTGAGAGGGCAGATGCTCACCTGACTAGGTCTTCTCCATCAGAGGCCTTTTGCACATGTTACTCTTGATAAGTGGATGACTGCCACCTCTCCAGATTAAAAGGAGGTCTTGAAACTTTATATCAGGCTCAACCTGACGCTGTTGACTGGCTACGGAAGAAGGGCAAACGCTAGAAGAAGAAGTGGAAGGACCACTGCTCAATCCCGAGGCCAGGCAAAGAGTCAGGTTGTCATAATGAGAGTCCAGTTCTTTACAAAGCAGTTGTGTCATACTGGGCAAATCATGGGTTCTTTGAGTCTCTATTTCAAGTTTATTGGCAATTTTGTGTTTTTTTCATCATTTCATTAGGCAGCTAATGGTTTACAGAACAAATACAGAGAGGTAGAAAGAAAGAGGTGGGGAAGTGGGGTGGGAGAGAGACCATACCACTGTTTGTGAAGTAACCCCTGGTGCTGTGCATGGTGCTTCCATTTGGTGCTGTGTTATCAAACCAAGATAGGGCCTCCCACATGCTAAAGTGTTCTGGATGAGCTATTTCTTGGATCCTGGAACAATTTATGGCTGCTGTTGTTCTTTTTATTATTAATAACCAGAACACTGCTCAGTTATAGCTTATGATTGTGTGTGTGTGTGTGTGTGTGTGTGTGGTGGGGGTTTGAACCTGGGACTTTGAAGCCTCAGGCATGAGAGTCTCTTTGCATAACCATTATGCTATTCACCCCCACCTCATTATAGATTTTTCTACTGAACACCTTTTTCAGATGTTTGTTAAAGCACTGATAATACTATGAGTATATGTTAACGTGCTGATATTTTGAGGGCTTGATCATAGAGTGATTTTTGTTTTCCTTTGCTTTTTAAATCTTTTTTAAAAAAAGATTTTATTTATTTATTAATGAGAAACATAGGAGGAGAGAGAAACAGCCAGACATCACTCAGTCCATGTGCTGCCAGGGATTGAACTCGGGACCTCATGCTTGACAGTCTGATGCTTTATCCACTGTACCACCTCCCAGACCACTTAAATCTTTTTTATTAGTGATTTAATATTGATATACAAAATTATAAGATAACAAGGGTATAATTCCATACCTTTCCCAGCACTAGAGTTCTGTGTCCCTATTCCCTCCATTGGAAACTGCATTAGTTCTTTCATGATCACAGATAGAGGTTGACTATTATTTCTGTAACTATCTCTCTATGTTTACATATACTTGCCCATTTTTTCCTATGATCCTGCCTTCTCTATCTCTCTCTTTTTTTCCCCTCCAGGGTTATTGCTGAGGCTCAGTGCCTGCACTACAAATCCACTGCTCCTGGAGGCCATTTTTCTCTTTTGTTGCCCTTGTGGTTATTATTATTGTTGTTATTGCTGTAGGATAGTACAGAGAGAAATTGAGAGATGACAGGAAGACAGAGAGGGAAAGAGAAAGATAGACATCTGCACACCTGCTTCACCACTTATGAAGCCATCCCCTTGCAGTTGGGTAGCCGGGGGCCTGAACTTTAACACTGGTCCTTGAGCTTCATGCCATGTGTGCTTAATCTGCCATGCTACCACCCAGCCTCCTTTCTCTTCTTTTCTAAGTCACACCTACTACTTCTGATTGTCTCTTCTTCTCTCCTCTCTTCCCCCACACCCCTTCTCTCTCTAGGTCCTGATGGAATTGGAGTTCAGAGCCCTCTGGATATCTTTCCCTAAAATTTACCCCTCTGGGAGTATAGTCCTCTGCTTTTTTGACCACAATACCACTTAGCTTTATTGGTGGTGCTGGCATAAAGCCTGCCTGGGATCTCCGGTAGTTTGCAAGTCCTATGCAATACTGTTGCACTATCTCGCTGGTTGGTTGTGAGAATCTACTACAGTGTTACAAGCTATCCTTTGAAATTTATACTAATAATAAGTAACTGAGTTAGTTTTTTGTCACCAATATTATTACTGGGATTCAGTGTCTGTTAGATTCCTTATTCCAGGAGGTCATTTTCCCCTCATCTATCTTATCCTACCTTTTTCCTTTACTTTTTTTGTTATTATCTTTATTTATTTATGAATAGAGACAGCCAGAAATTGAGAGGAAGGGAGAGATAGAGAGGGAGAGAGACAGAGAGACACCTGCAGCCCTGCTTCACCACTTGTGAAGCTTTTCCACTGTAGGTGGAGACTAGGGGGTTGGACTTGGGTTCTTGCACACAACAACACGTGTGCTCAGCCAGGTGAACCACCACCCAGCCCCTCATACTTTTTTTTTAATATAATTTTTATTTATAAAAAGGAAACATTGATAAAAACCATAGGATAAGAGGGGTACAACTCCACACAGTTCCCACAACCAGAACTCCATATCCCATCCCCTCCCCTGATAGCTTTCCTACTCTTTATCCCTCTGGGAGCATGGACCCAGGGTCACTATGGGGTGCAGAAGGTTGAAGGTCTGGCTTCTGTAATTGCTTCCCTGTTGAACATGAGCATTGGCAGGTTGATCCATACTCCCATCCTGTCTCTCTCTTTCCCTGGTGGGGCGGGGCTCTGGGGAAGCAGGGCTCCAGGACAGTATAGTCATGGGCCCTTTGGAATATAACTAAAATAGGCTTACTATCTACAAAATGGAGACCCCCCCAACTCTTCATCTGAACTATTCCAACCTTTAGTTTCATGACTAGTCAACAATTTGTTTGGCTTTATATGTTAACTCTTCTCTCAGCTACCAGGTTCCAGATGTTACCGTGATGCCAACTGGACTTCCCATGGCAGATGACCCCGCCTACCTTTTTCTTTTCTTTCTTTTTTTAAAAATATTTAATTTATTTATTATTGGATAGAGACAGAGAGAAACTGAAAGGGGAGGGGGAGGTAGAGAGAGAGACAGAGTGATAGAGAGACACCTGCAGTACTGCTTTACCACTTGTGAAGCTTTCCCCCTGCAGGTGGGGACCAGGGGCTTGAACCTAGGGCCTTGCACACTGTAGCATGTGCACTAACCAGCTGCGCCACCACCTGGCCCTCCTACTACATTTTTCTATATTTATTTTTTAAATAGAGGTTAAGAGGTAGAGACACAGAAAGGAGAGACACCTATAGGACTGCTCCACTGCTGGTGAAGCTTCCCTTCTGAAGATAGGGAACAGGGTTTGAACGTAGGTCCTTGTGCATGCTAACGTGTGCTCTACCTGGTGAGTTACCACCCAGCATCCTCAGTGATTATTTTAATAAATGCAAATGTGGTTTTCCCAGAAACACATTTTTCCCAAATGTGTTTTGGCTGGACAGAATAATAAAGGCTTGGGAACTTCCAGCTGGAGTGGAGTTGAGGACATGGGAGTGGGGCAGGGACCTTAGGAAAAGTGCAAGCGACCTCAGGATATCTCTCTCATCTCCCATTCTCATTCTCTCTCTCTCTCTCTCTCTTTGCTATCAGGGTTATCACTGGGGCTCAGTGCCTACAGAAAGAATCCACTGCACTTGGGGGACATTTTTTCTTCTTTCTTCTTTATTTGATAGGATACAGGGAAATTGAGATGAGAGGGAAAGATAGAGACACTTACAGATAGACATACTGCTTCTGAAACTTCTTTCTTGTCAGTAGGGACTGGGGCTTGAACCCAGATCTTTGCACATAGTGATATGTGCATTCTGCTCACTGCACTAATACCTGGCTCCCTCTCAGTTTTTTTTTTCTAATTTGAATAGGAGCATTATAGAGTTTACTTTTATTGCTATATTTGACAGGCTTTTCTTCTGCAATTCCAATATGAGGTGCACTTTTAGGTGCTTCTTGGGGTGTAAACATGAAAGTACCATGAAGCCAGGGAGCCCATGTCATCACTACCAAGACTGTGGTGGTTGGCTGGGGTGTATTTTGACACATCATCCTCTGACATTGAAAAGCTGTAATTTTGTCTTAGTGCTTGAACTTGCTTTACCTTCTTTGTCCCTAATAACCTGTGTATTTCTTCTCCAAAAACCTGGTATCACCTAAATCACTGTAAAATTGTTCTTTATAGATTCCTGGTTGTGAAACTAAATGCTAATTTAACCAGTCACTCCTTTTGCCATGAGTGTCCCTGGTCTGGACAGGAGCAAAGCTGAGGAGGGTGTGTGTGTGTGTGTGTGTGTGTGTGTGTGTGGTGTTTCAGAGGAGAGAGGAAGAATTACTGCACCTTTTATCACAGTGGTCCACTGACTTTCACCTGAATATATTCTGTTATGATAACTGGGAGTGGGTGGGCTTTTTTTCTTTTTCTTTTTTCTCTCCAAGCGGTGGCCTTGCATATATGAGATTACATCACACACTGGATTCTCTCTTTTAAAAAAACCATTTTTATTTATAAAATGGAAATACTGACAAGACTGTAAGATATGAGGGTTACATTTCCACACAGTTCCCACAACCAGAAACTCCATATTCAATCCCCTCCCTTAATAGCTTTCCTATTCTTTATCCCTCTGGGAGTATGGACCCAGGATCAATATGGGGTGCAGAAGGTAGAAGGTCTGGCTTCTGTAATTGCTTCCCCACTGAACATGGGCAGTGGCAGGTCAATTCATACCCCCGGCCTGTCTCTCTCTTTCCCTAGTGGGGCAGGGATTTGGGGAGGTGAGGCTCCAGGACATATTAGTGGGGTCATCAGGCTAGTATCATGGTAGCATTTAGAACCTGATGGCTGAAAAAGAGTTAAGATATAAAGCAGAACAAATTTTGGCTAATAATGAACCTAAAGGCAAGAATATTGCAGATGAAGATTTGGGGTCTCCATTTTGGAAAAAGCTAGTTAAGTCTATTTTAGGTATATTCCAAGGGAAGCCAGGATTCTTTTTCATTCAGAGAGAGCGAGTCAGAGGTAGGGTAGGAAGGTAGATAGACACCACAGCATCTGATCTTCCTCTGGTCCCATAGCACCTTTTATGTGGTACCTGGACTTGAACCTGGGCCACATGTATGGCAAAGCCTGCTTCCCACCCAGTGAACTCTCTCTTCAACATTACGTATTATTATTATTTTATTTTGAAAGTGTCCCTTTTGAGGTTAGAAGTGCTAGAGCAACTTCTCACTTGTAGTGACCTACCCACAGGTAATCACCAAGGTCTTTAAAATCTATGTGAATGACTTCAGAGTTGTCACAGTTCAGCTGACTGGTGTAAATACGGGGGAGGGACTGGGGTGCTGAACACTCTCCATCACCCCAACTCTTACCTTTTTTACCCCACCCCATGGAGATAAAGGCTCTGAGGGACTGGGGGACCCCAGCCTTTTAATATAACTCCAGCAACCCCTGCCCTCACCCCCATCTCTGCTGTGTCTTCATGCTCCAGTTTTTTAAAAAATATTTATTTATTTATTCCCTTTTGTTGCCCTTGTTGTTTTATTGTTATAGTTATTATCGATGTCGTCATTGTTGGATAGGACAGAGAGAAATGGAGAGAGGAGGGGAAGACAGATAGGGGGAGAGAAAGATAGACACCTGCAGGCCTGCTTCACTGCTTGTAAAGCGACTCCACTGCAGGTGGGGAGCCAGAGGCTGGAACCGGGATCCTTGCGCTGCTCCTTGTGAGTTGCACCACTTGTGCTTAACACGCTGTGCTACTGCCTGACTCCCATCATGCTCCAGTTTTAAAGGAATGGGCACAAGGGCTCAGTCACTGTCTTTATTGAGAAAAATCTGTTTAGAAGTTCTGTATGCTGCAAACAGTCCTTGTTCAGAGGTCAAGGACACTTTGACACTCTCTAAACCATTCCCCCTACCACCATCGCATGGAGCTCTGAGAAGGCAACATGGCTGCCACCATAACGTACCAGGAAATATCTGCATCTTTAAAAAAATTTTTTTTAAATTTTATTATTTTTATTTATTTATTTATTGGATAGAAACAGCCAGAAATTGAGAGGTGGAGGAGGTAGAGAAGGAGAGGGACAGAGAGACACCTGCAGCACTGCTTCGCTGCTCGCAAAGCTTTCCCCCCCCCAGGTGGGGACTGGGGACTCAAACTTGGATCCTTGTGTACTGTAACATGTTCACTCAACCAGGTGTGCCAACACCCGGCCCCAATATCTGCATCTTGAACTAAGCCTTGGAGTGACCCACTAGCCGTCTTGAACTTAATATAGGGCTTGACTTTCCCCCAAGATTCTGTAGAAAAAAACCTTTGATCCTTAGCTAGCTGGCGAGCACTCTGCCCGGTGAACTATCTCCTGCCTTATTCTGTCCTCTCTCATTTCCTAGTGTCTTCTTCCATTGGTCCTGATGGCCTGTGGTCTCAGGCTGCACATGACTTAGGTGAGTGAGAAAAGTGGGCTTTTGCTGGGCTGGTTCCACCCCCTGATCAATTTCCTATGCAGACAACAGATATCAACACAAGCCTCTGTGATCGAGGGAGGAAAGCTTCCCTCTTAACCAGCCTTACAGCACAGGGAGAACCTTCTTCCTGCCATACTATGCCATTCCTCCCCTTCGCTACCCCTTTGAACTGTTTTGTCAGCTATCCCAACATCTGTGCCTCAAGATCAACCATCTGACACCATCTACAAACAGTGTCTTAGAATTTGAGCACATTTAAATCCCAGTGGTAGGGTTTGGAGGTAAACAGATGTGAACGTTGGCTTTACCCAGCACAACAGCTATTCGTATGAAACATTATTTGTCAGTTGAATTCTTATAACTATTAATGTCTTAAATGCTTCCAGGAAAATTTTAACTTTAAGGAGTACAGGAAGTAAGACTTGCAGAAAGTAGTGGCACTGTTTTGGGGGCAATATAAATAGCTGCAAACTGTGAGATCAGTCTTTACAGGTGATAATCAGTTGTATAGAAACTGGGGTTGTATTTACACTTTTGGAGTTTACTTTCAAGTTATGGGATGATAGTTTACAGTATAAACCTGAATTCTCAAGATTATAAATCAGTCTCTGTTTCTGCACACATACACAACACATACACACACACACACTTGTGACAGAAATGTAAACTAGATTGCTGTCTTAAGTGTGGGAAAGAATATAGTCTAATTTTGAGTGTTGCAGGAGACTGACAAACTTGATGCATTTTGAAGATTGGAAGTTGTCAGTGACAAAATGATTTTCAGATCTTAATAGGGTTTTATTTTTTCTATCTTTTTCTCTTTCTTTTTTCTTTTTTTTTTTTTGCCTCCAGGGTTATTGCTGGGCTCGGTGCTTACACTAAGAATCCACCACTCCTGAGGCCATTTCTTTCCATTTTGTTGCCCTTGTCATTATTATTGATGTTGTTGTTGTTGGATAGGACAGGGAGAAATTGAGAGAGAAGGGGAGACAGAGAAGGGGAGAGAAAGACACCTGCAGACCTGCTTTACTGCCTGTGAAGTGACCCCATGCAGGTGGGGAGCCAGAGGCTCGAACAAGGATCCTTACATAAGTCCTTGCACTTTGCACCACGTGCACTTAACCTGCTGCACCACCACCAGACCCACCTAATAGGGTTTTCTTCAGAGACTGTTTTGCCTCTGAGTATTAGATAGTTTTATTTTTTTATTTAAATGTGAATTTTAATTTTATTTTCTAATTTTTCCCATCAGGGTTATTGCTGGGGCTCAGTGAATGCACAATACTCTCTATTCCTGTGATATTTTTTTTCTTTTTTGACAGAATTGACTGAGAGAGGGAGAGAGAGAGAAAGAGAGAGAGAGAAGTAGAGATAATTGCAGACAGTCCCACTGCTCATGAAACTTTTCTCCTGCAGATTGGGGTGGGGGTTTGAACTTGGCTACTTGAGCATGGTAATGTATCAATATGTTCTGTGTAATGCAACCACCACATGGTCCCAAATCTTTTAAGTTGTGGTGCTTTAATATATATATATATTACTTTTGGTACTGTCACTTTGTGCTTAGTATTCCATTTATTCTGTAGAGTTTGTCTGGAAGTCAAAGGCCATTTATTTTTCTAGCTGATCTTTCTGCCAGAGTGCAGTGATATTGCTATTGATGTCTCTGTTCAGCTTTTTTTAAAAAAATCCCTAAAACTAACAACTGTGCTTAAATCTAGTCTGGATTCCATTTGTGGCACCTTGGAGCTTCTGGTGGAGGTGAGATAGAAATTTCTTAAGGAATAGTATCTTTGATGCATTTTATTAGGTAAAATGATCATTAATATTTATATTTTGATAGTGGATGAGGAAGACTATAGGCTTTCTAAAATTCTCATTGATTTTAAGTTCTCAGGGTAGATTATTTTATATAGTTTTTAAGAATACTATTGCCTTCATTATACTTAAAAATGGCAATGGGATGTTATAAGCTGATGGAAAAAGAGCAAAATAATTCAAAAGCATTATGGAGATGTCAGATTGTGAGAGAAAGCATCCTGTACCCATCTTCCTGTACCTCTAGAGGCTGCATGTATGATCAAGCATACCGATAAGTGAATAAAATGGGAGAGGTTTAGTTCCTACACATGTCTCTCCCATATGTGAGAAAGACCTAGAAAAACAAGTATCTCACCCATGTGGCTGCAGAGGCCATCTGTAAGTAAGGTGAGTTTGCTTTGGCAGAAGGACATTAGAGAGAAGGGGAAGGTTACTGAGGGAGTTTATGAAAGAAGGCTCTGTAAGGCAGAGATTTGAGGATTAAGTTCTGCCTTCTTCCAGGAAAGAGATAAGGAGATCAGCTCTTCCAAGGAGACACCCTTAAGGTAGATGTTTCCATCTAAATACTTTTTAAAAGGCCATATCTATTATGCTTTCAAGCTCCCTCCTATAAACCTTATCTTTTGTTAAAGACATTTTGGGTGGCAGATTTTTGCTCCTTATAGGGAAATCAGTAAAAGCTAGTTTTCTTCCTTCCACCTCATAGAGAGGAAAAAAAAAACTTAGAAAGTTTAAAGCATTAAGTATAAAGTATGAGCATATAAACAGAGAAGAAGATTCTGGCAAGGAGATAAACAGGGTTTACATGTCAGAATTACCAGCTTCAATCCCAACATCACATAACGCCATAGGTGAACTGATGTTCCGACTCTCTCATGAAAATGGACATGTCAATCTTTAACAAAGAAGGCAATGCAGGTGACTAATTTGATCAGGTTGCTACTACAAAAACAAACCAGATGGCGTGTCTTATATAATAAATATTTCTTTCTCACAACTGTGGAGGCATTGGCAGATTCTGTGTGTGGTGAGAAGTTGTTCCTTTCCTTGTCGACTGTCTTCCTCTCTGTCCTCACAAAACATAAGAGGGAAGTGAATTGTGTGTTCTTTCTTTGGAAGGTCATTAATCTCATTTATGACTTCATGACCTTCTAAAAGGTCACCTCTCTTAATACCATCACATTGGGGGTTAGGATTTCAACACATGAATTTTGTGAGGGAGTAAACATTCAGTCCATTGTATTGTCAGACTAAAGGGGCAGACTTCTGTGCATTGAACTCCATAGGAAAAAAATAGACAGTAACTTTTGACCTGATTTTCATTTAGAAGTTCTATTTGGTTTATGGGTCATGGAGAAACTGCTCCTCTTGTGACCTTCAAGGACATAATTCTTAGAGCCTTTGCTAGTGTAACAAATAAAGCTAAAGTGCTTGTCCTGGAATATGAACTGGGAGAAATAATCATGTCAGCTTTAGAAGTGAGTTTCAAGGGGTTGGGGGTGGCTAATATAATGGTTATGCAAAGAGATTCTCATACCTGAGGCTCTGAAGTCCCAGGTCCAATCCTCTTGCACCACTGTAAACCAGAGGTGAGCAGCTGTCTAGTAAAAAAAGAAAGAAAAGAAGTGAGTTTCAAGTCTGTCAGCTTTTGTTTTTGAAACCATGGAGGAGTAGCACAAAATATACTCCAATCCTCTTTGGCACTTCTGTCTCTATTCTATTATTCCTATTCGAATAATGTGTCCTGATTTAACATTTATATAACTATAGCAATAAAAAGTGTAAGTGAGGGGTCAAATGGTAGCGCAACGGGTTAATTGTACATGGTACTAAGCCTTGTGTAAGGATCCCAGTTCAAGTCCCCGGCTCCCCACCTGCAGGAGCTTCATAGGTGGTCTGTCTTTTTCTCCTCCTCTCTGTCTCCCCTCCTCTCTCCATTTCTCTCTGTCCTGTCCAACAACAGTGACATCAATAACAACAACAATAATAACCACAACAACGATAAGGCAACAAGGGCAATAAAAAGAGAAAATGTAGTCTCCAGGAGCAGTGGATTTGTGGTGCAGGCACTGAGCCCCAGCAATAACCCTGGAGGCAATAAATAAATAAATAAATAAACAAATGGTCTGGGAAGTGGCGCAGTGGCTAATAAACTAGACTTTCAAGCATGGGGTCCTGAGTTCAATCCCCGGCAGCACATGTACCAGAGTGATGTCTGGTTCTTTCTCTCTCTTCTATCTTTCTCATAAATAAATAAATAAATAAATAAAATCTTTAAAAATAAATGAAAGTGGGAGGGGACTGGGTACACCTGGTGGAGCTCATATGCTACAATGCTAAAGGACCCAGGTTTGAGCCCCTGGTCCCCACCTGCAGGGGGAAAGCTTTACAAGTGGTGAAGCAGGGCTGCAGGTATCTCTCTGTCTCTTTCTCTCTCTATCACCCCTTCCCTCTTGATTTCTGGCTGTCTCTATCCAATCAATAAATAAAGATAATATAAGTACTATATGTGCATAACTGAGTACACCACTGCCCGGCCCCTCCATAAACATAGACATAGCATTGGTCCCTAAAACACATTTTTGAAAGGCAAGTTGTAACTCCTACATTTGATGACTTGTAATTATCATGTTAAAATCATAAAATTCTTTTTGCATTTCAGGAAGAGTTTGGCTGTGACACCTCTGACTTGCTTGTGTGGCTCAGCTATCAGTCGTGACTTCATAAATGTGAGTTTCTGTGTCATAATCTATACACAGACAATTAATACTTAGGGAATGTGTAGTATCGGGCTGAGCTTCACTGACGGGAGATAGATGACTAGGGACTTATGGCTGGGTTGTACGCAATATCTCTTTATTCATGCAGAACGCAGCGCAATCTAAGCCAAGCTAAGCTAAACTAAAACTAATATACTTGCCAAGTAGGGTGTAAACAGGATGTGATGTAGAGAGGGTGGAGAGAAAAGTGACTGGTGGAAATCAGGGTGTGACAAGGAGAGGGGGCAGAGCAGGCGAGAATTCTAAGACTGAACCACCAATGCCCTGGAGACAGGGCGGTGCTTAGTTAACAGTGGTTATGTAAATAGAATACAGTATTAAGCAAGGGGGATTAAACCAAATGAAACAGAAGGGGTTTTTAGAAGCAGAATTAGAAGCAGTGTCGTATCATTAAAACTTACTAGGCCTTTTAGTGGAAAGAAATCGACTGGTGGCAATTCTATCTATTCTAGGCTAAATGGCTTACTAGAAACTCCTCTCTCATTTCAGGGAAATAAATTCTAACACAGAAGTTGAAGAGTGACTGGGAAACAGACAGGACTTGAAACAGGAAAGAAAAAAAATCCTGACACCATGTACAGACTTCTTTTAAATTTAGAAGATGCTACCTGGCAAATGACTGCCTAACAAACCCATTTTTGTGTTAGGCTGAACTTCATGCACTAACTTGCCATTTCACCTGGCTCAGGTGCATGGTCAGTGGGAGCAGTCACGCTACTTTTTGGCATGGCCTTTAGTGGGGGACACGACGGGGCTGTCAGCTACCTCAAGAGTGGGACATGCAATTTAAAACAATGAATTTTTAGGAAGTCTGCATTTCTCATCAGATCCCGCATACTTTTGCTTTTATGAGCCTGTCAAAGTTGATGTTTCAAATTTATCTGTTTTGTGAGGGAAGACTCATCTGTTAGGGTGAAGGGTGGTTTCTTTTCACCCACTTTGTTGCCAATGCTAATAACAGCTGTGGCAAAGAATCTGCTGGCAGGCAACCCCCAGTTCCACGAATGGCTTTGACTTTTCTCTTCTCCTGCCAGGGTTTCACTGGGCCTCTGCACCTGCATGACTCTACTGCTCCCTTGGTTGGTCAGTCTCTCTGTCTTTCTGTCTCATTCAGTATTGAGGATGAAAGAGACCAAGAGAGGAGCAGGAGACACACCACAGCACTGTTCCACTGCTTGTGAAGTTGTATCTTTGTATGGTGCTCCCAGGTGTCTGGCAGGGGCTCAAACCCAGGCCATTGCACAGAGTAAAGTGTGTTCTCTTATTAAGTGAACTCTCTCTTGACCTCTCTGAATGGGATCTCTTATTTATTTATGCCTCAGGGTTATCGCTGGGGCTCAGTGCCTGCACTATGAGTCCACTGCTCTTGGTGGCCATTTTTTTTTTAATTGGATAGGACAGAGAGAAATTGAGAGGGGAGGGGAAGATAGAGAGGGAGAGAGACAGAGAGACACCTGTAGACTTGCTTCACTGCCAGTGAAGCGACCCCCCTGCAGGTGGGGAGCCGGGGATTTGAACCGGGATCTTTGTGCTTCACATTATGTATGTTTAACCTCGTGTGTCCCTGTGGGCCTCCTTGGTTTACTTTTGGTCAGAGGACTTGTTATCCCAGCCAAGTGGAGTTTAGTAGGTTAAGCTTTGATACGCATACCCAGACTAAGAATGCCTTGAATTTTTAAAATATTTACTCATTTTCCATTTTTGTTGCCCTTGTTGTTGTTTTTTATTGTTGTGATTATTATTTTTGTTGTTATTGATGTCTTTGTTGTTGGATAGGACAGAGAGAAATTAAGAGAGGAGGGGAAGACAGAGAGGGGGAGAGAAAGACACCTGTAGACCTGCTTCACCATTTGTGAAGTGATTCCCCTGCAGGTGGGGAGCCGGGGGCTCGACCCGGGACCCTTATGCCAGTCCTTGCACTTTGTGCCACCTACACTTTACCACTGCGCTCCAGCCCGACTCCCAAATGCCTTGAATTTTACTCACCAAAGGAACAGAAGTACCCTCATCACCACTTGCCCCCGCTTGCAAAGCTTTCCCCCTGCAGGTGGGGACCAGGGACTTGAGCAAGGTCCTTGCACATTGTGATATGTGCCCTCAATCAGTTGTGTCACCCTCTCCCCCTACCCCCCGGGACTGATGTTCAGGAGCTTTTGTAGTATTCTGGAACTGTTACCTGCATTCTGCACTGCGGATATCCAGGACAGGCACATAAAAGGCAGGACAAAACATTTCTTTTGCTCTACCCAGTACTACAAGTACCAGAGAAAGCCTGTTTTGATTAAGATGCATGGCCATACTCTGGAAGACTTGATTTATAGCTGGTTCCTGTAATCTACATTTCATCTCCCTTAAGTGAAGAGCCATGCTCAAATTTGCTGAACTTGAGTGGCAAACTAATCCCAGTTCTAGAGAGACAAGCTTTATATTTGCAGAAGACTGATGACTACTATGAATATACTAAACTTTGTTGACTTGTATATTTGATTTATTTTATTTTTTAAAAGTTTATTAGAAACTGAGAGAGGGAGAGGGAGAGAGAGAGAGAAAAGGGCTAAGCACTTCTGAACTCTCACATATGCAGTGCTGGGAACTGAATCCATTGCTTCACGTACTCAAATCCTTTGCTTTGCTACAAAACTATCTCCTTGACTCCTGATTGTTTTTTTTTTTTTGTATTATCTTTATTTATTTATTATGTAAAGACAGCCAGAAATTGATAGGGAAAGGGATGATAGAGAGACAGAGAGACACCTAAAGAACCTGCTTCACCACTTGCAAAGCTTTCCACCTGCAGATAGGGACCAGGGACTTGAACCCAGGTCCTCGCACATTTTGACACGTGCGCTCAATCAGTTGTACCAATACCCAACTCCCCCCTCTTCTTTTTTGACATCAGAGTTATCACTGGGGCTCATTGAAGATGATTCTGCAGCTCCCAGTGCCCTTTCTTTCTTTCTTTCTTTTTTTTTTTTAAACAGTCTTCCCATACAAATCCTTCAGCATGGAGTTCTTGGTGGTCTTTAAGAGGACAGACTGTTTCTTTTTTTTTTTAATATTTATTTTATTTATTTATTCCCTTTTGTTGCCCTTGTTTTTTTATTGTTGTAGTTATTATTGTTGTTGTCGTTGTTGGATAGGACAGAGAGAAATGGAGAGAGGAGGGGAAGACAGAGAGGAGGAGAGAAAGACAGACACCTGCAGACCTGCTTCACCGCCTGTGAAGCGACTCCCCTGCAGGTGGGGAGCCGGGGTTCGAACCGGGATCCTTATGTCGGTCCTTGTGCTTTGCGCCACCTGCGCTTAACCTGCTGCGCTACAGCCCGACTCCCTTTCTTTCTTTCTTTGTTTCTTTCTTTCTTTGTTTCTTTCTTTCTTTGTTTCTTTCTTTCTTTGTTTCTTTCTTTCTTTGTTTCTTTCTTTCTTTGTTTCTTTCTTTGTTTCTTTGTTTCTTTCTTTCTTTGTTTCTTTCTTTCTTTGTTTCTTTCTTTGTTTCTTTCTTTCTTTCTCTTTCTTTCTTTCTTTTTTTTAAATTTAGAGTCAGAAATGAGCGGGGGTGGGGGGTTGGTGGACAGAGAGACTTGCAGCATATCTCTACCCTTGATGAAGCTTCCTCATCCTGCAGGTAGGGACTAGGGTCTTTAACCCAGGTACTGGTGCATGGTAATGCGTGTTATTTACCAGGTGTGCCATCACCTGGCCCTGCAACTTGTATATTTTTAAATAAGATATCATTGAAGTTGGTATAAAAGTAATTACAGTGGTTGGTCAGGTAGCTCAGGTTGGGAACAAATCTACTTGGCCTTGAGCCCAGTCCCCACCACACCATTGGGGAAAGCTTTGCATCTGTTGCTCTACTTTCTCTCTCTCTTTCTTTCTGAATTCTCTTTCTTTGAATATTTTATTTGATTTTTTATTGTACAGAGACAGAGAGAATTTAAGAGGGGAGGGGAAGATAGAGAAAGAAACAGAGATACCTGTAGCCCTATTTCACCGTTCGTGAAGCTTTCCCCCTGCAGGTGGGGACTAGGGACTTGAACTAGGGTCCTCGTGCACTATAATGTGCGCACTTAACCAGGTGTGCCACTGCCTGACCCCTCAGCTGTGGTGACTTTCTTTCTCTCCTTTACCCCCTCTCTTTCTGTCTTAAAATGGCCTGGAGTGTTTGAACCCTGGCAATGAAAACAAAATTGTCATCTAATCATTTAATAATTCAGGAAACACAACATTTATTGGATTTGTTTTAATAGTCACTCTTTATGCCAGATGACACTGGTTTTACATTTACTGCAGTCATATGAAATCTTTCTAAGTGAAGTCAGGGAGCTGAGTGAGCTTGACAGTGTGGTGGTGTGCAGAGGTCTGGAGTTGGGGAGCCCAGAGTACGCCTTATATATTATTAGAGTGCATCTGCTTTGAGAACCAGCTTCTGTTATTTCTCCACTTATTTAGCTTTTACATACCTGGTGGTTGTGCTAACTGCCTTTCGAGAGCTCACGGGTTAGTACATTTCCAAAATAATCAAAGTCAAAACAAGGTCCAGGGAGCAAATAGTCGCTGTCTGTTTGCTTAGGCCTACTAAAATGACAGCTACATTTAAAAAATTCAAATTAAAAGTATAGACTAAAATTATGCATTCAGCTATGTGAATGTCCCAAACATTTGTCAAAGCTCAAACTTGGTTTATTCAATCAATCAACAAATGTATATATATATTTAAAATTTATTTATAAAATGGAAATATTGACAAGACCATAGGATAAGAGGGGTTCAAGTCCACACAGTCCCCACCACCAAAGCTCTGTATTCCATCCCCTCCTTTGAAAGCTTTCCTATTCTTTATCCCTCTGGGAGCATGGACTCAGGATCATTATGGGGTGCAGAAGGTGGAAGGTCTGGCTTCTGTAATTGCTTCTCTGCTGAACATGAGCGTTGGCAGGTCTGTCTATACTCCCAGACTATCTCTCTTTTCCTAGTAGGGTAGGGCTCTGGGGAGGCATGCTTCCAGGACATATTGGTGAGGTTGTCTAAGGAAGTCCGGTTGGCATCATGGTAGCATCTGGAACTTTATGGCTGAAAAAGCATTAATATATAAAGCAGAGGGGGTCGGGTGGTAGCGTAGCAGGTTAAGTGCACATGGCACGAAGCATAAGGACTGGATTTAAGGATCCCCCGGCTCCCTACCTGCAGGGGATCACTTCACAAAAGGTAAAGTAGGTCTGCAGGTGTTTTTCTCTCCGCCCTCTGTCTCCCTCTTCATCTCTTGATTTCTCTCTGTCCTACCAAACAACAATAACAGTAACAACAAAAATAACAACAACAACAACGATAAACAACAAGGGCAATAAAAGGGTAAAAAATAGCTTCCAGGAGCAGTGGATTCATAGTGTAAGTGCCAAGCCTCAGTAATGACCCTGGAGGCAAAAAAAAAAAAAAAAAAATATATATATATATATATATATATATATATTTATAAAGCAGAACAAAGTGTTTAGTAATCAGAAACCTAAAAGCAAGAATATAGCAGCTGAGATTTGGGGTCTCCATTATGGAGAAAGCTAGTAGGTCTATTTTAGGTATATTCCAAGGGAGTCAAGACTTTACGTCAGCAAATATTTATTGCATTTTTGCTGGATATTGGAAGTGAGGAAAGTTCCAGAGCTGACCTCTTCTTTGTTGTCTGGCTTTTCCCTTCTACTTCTTTATTTCTGTTCATGATTTTTCTGTACCTGGAAGCTCACTCTCATTTGCAGAGCTGTATCTAGTGAGGATAGTTTCAAATTCATGTATATGCCCACCTTTCATGTTCCTTGACTTTATCTTCAAGTTAGAAGGTTGGCACCTTCACCAACAAGATGGTAAAAGTTAATGCACTCAGTTCCAGTGACTTGGATAATTGGAAATTCTGCACTGGGAGGTGGTGGGGGGGGTTTGGACCGGAAGCACAGCACAGAATTTACAAGTGTGAGGTCCCAGGTTTCATCCCTGGAACTATATATGCCAAAATTGAGCAGTGCTTTGGTGTCTCTCCTGCTCCTAAAAATAAAAATTTTTTTAAAAAAGCATATGTTATTATTATCACAGCTTTTTATTATCTTTATTTATTTGATAGACACAGCCAGAAATCAATAGGAAGGGTGTGGGGCAGGTGGTGGTGCACCTGGTTGAGTGCACATGTTACAGTGCACAAGGGTTTCCTGGTTCAGGGTCTGTGCCTATTTGAAGCTGTTTGCTTTCTTATTTCTGGAGATAGTCTTTAAGAATCCCATCATCAAATCCTTTAATTGGCCTAAAATTCATCCGAGAACTGTATTCTCACTTCTGGGAACTCAGAATCAGCAGCGGTTGATTGCACATGATTTGTTAACTGTTTTAGTGTTCTCCAATAAACAGTAGTTTGTTAAGAAGCTCCTGAGTTGTCACTTACATTTAGAAGGCTTGTTAGGCCAGCACAGTGGTTTTCAGATTTGACCTATATTAGAATTATTTAGTAGCTATTAAATCACAGTCTGTTTGGGTCCATTCCCAGGATGGAGCTTTTTGTTGTTCTGAGGAAGAGCCAGATAGTTTGACAAGTTCTCAACTGATGTGGCCATGGAACCACACTTGGAGAACCACTGCCAAATGCCAGTAGAGCAGAATTTCAAATATGACTTTTACTCAAGTTTTCTATTCATATATTAGGAAAAATTAAAGAATTCAATGTGTATTCTTTAATGTTTTTTCTTATTTATTAGAAGATGGAGAATGAATCAGAACATTACTCTGGCATATGTGGTGCCAGAGATTGAATTTAAGACTTTATGCCCATGGGTCCAGTGCCATCTCCAAGGACCCCAATGCATATATTTAATTTGTCTTCTTGAGAATAGATGCCCTTTTATTAATTTAATCTATGTACCCTCTACTTTAGAACTCAGAATCAAAGAGAATGAGAAAAGTCAAGTGTAGCTACATTATTGGTTTCCTTGCAGCTAAGGTGTCATTCTTCTGATAAAGTCAAAGAACATAAGGGGTGTGTATGTGCATATGTGCATGAATTTGGTATTAATCTGACTGGTTCTCCAAGTGAGAGGGAACCTCCAGGTACATAAATTTGGCTGATAATATCTATATCCATGCAGATAATGAACAGCCTCAGAATTGTGTGGGGTCGATCTTACTCAAAGGGAACTGAGATTAACCTTGCCATTAGTCAATTTCCCCTGTGATGAGTGTTTTGATCATTTGTATTTCCTCTTCACATATAGATGAGATCATTTGTGTTGCAAATGAGGTTTTTTCCCAGTGGATAATTTGAGAACAGTTTAAAGCACTCACTACACTAAGTGGATAGGAATAAAGTCTATTTATTTATTTATTTATTATGAAAGAAGATAATTTGAGAAGAGAAACAAGAAAATTTATCTACTACTAGAACCCCTCACCACACAACCAGGGAGACAGGGGTCTTGGGTTTGGAGGGGTCAACCTAAGCCAGCAGTTTTTTTTCTCAATTCTTCTCACCTGGAAAAAAAATGAAGAAACATTTGACTCCATGGTCAGAATTCTTATTGTTCTCATTCCTGAAAGATTCTATAGTTAGTTACTGAGATGGGTAGTTTTAAAGTCAAGCTGAGCTATAGAGCAGGCTTTGTTGATTAAGAATTTATTACCTGTCCTTCCCTTGCCATCAGCTTGGAAGATGCTGAATCTTAAAAAATGGAACTGAAACTTTGGGATTGTTGTCATTGTGTTAGGCATCATATATTGTTTAGAGGAAGTAGAGCAGACAAAGGAGGACTCCAAATTGAAGGAAGGAGATTAGGGAGGGGGAATATTTAGGAAATGGAGATTTCAGGTTATTGAAATACACAACTTTGAACTGTGATATGGTAAGTTCTACAAGATACACTGTAGAAGGGTAAAGAAGATTCTTTCCTGGCACTTGACAGCTTTGGTCAAAAAGAATTTCAAGAGAATACATGTGACAGGTGTTCTAAATTTGTCTTTAACTACAGTCTGAGATAAGTTACAGGTAAAAGTAAAGTTAGAATAAAAAAACTCAAGGGACAGTTTCCTGAGAGTCTCTGGACCTAGTCCAAAATGGCAAAGACAGAGACCAAAAGACCCAAGACCGTACAAGCTCCTTTCTCTTTATGCCCTTCTTATGTCACACTGGGGCCCACTTTTCATTGGCCTGATGAAGCACACTCCTCCTCCCGCATATATTACACTGGAAAAGACCTCCCCCAATGTGCATCTCAATTAAAACAAATGTGCTAGTGTGCATCCCATTTCATGTGTGCAAACCAAGGGAAAACAAAGTTCCTGTGCTCTCCAGGAACTTCTGTGTTCAGTGTCTTCCCTCAACAACAGTACGTTTCCCCTTGTAGAAGGGAAAACTGGGGACTTAACATTTGTGGCAATGAATGGCAACATAGACTTGGACAGTAAGCCACTGACTTGTAAGGGAGTGTCCAAGCATTTAGTGGAATCTGGTTTTGCGATGCTCCATTCTGTTACAAAGATTAAATGAGAGGGTGGGCAGGTGGTGGTGACATTATAGTGTGCAAGACCCAGATTCAGGTCCCCTTGAAGCAGTACTGCAGGCCTCTCTCTTTCTCCCTCCACCTCTCTCTCTCTCTCCTTCCAACTTTCTAACTCCATATATATATGGACACAAGGATATATATATATACAATATATGGATACAAGGATATATATACAAGGATATATATATCTCCTCCCCTTTCAATTTCTGTCTCTGTCCAAAGTAAATAAATAAAAAATATTTAAGAAAGAAATAAAAAAAAGATCAAATGAGAGGTACACTCTCCATCCTGCTCCTGAGATTCACCCCCAGTGTTAATGTAGAGAATGTGGCACCTTGACTTCAGTTGATTATTTATTTTTCTCTTTGGATCTCATACACTCCTCTTCTGATTTTGAAGGATACTTGTCTCATAGTTTTGAGATTCAGGTATCAAACCCTTAAGTTCAAAAGGTGGAATCAAGGACATCACATAATGGCTCACCAACATGAGTCATTTATTTGCAATGCCTAATGGACTTCCCTGGAGAACTTAACACAGTTTGAGTTTCTCTAAGTGATTGTCTGGCATATCTGATACCCTAGCAGAGCTGTTAATCTTAGCTAATATCTTCCTAAGATTGCTTTACAGCCCATTTACTTGGGCAAGGGCTAAAATATCCCAAGTTTCTTTGAGTTGAGGGGGAATGTGAATATTGAAATAGCAGTATAGAAATGTGAACATAGTATTCTTGATGTTGTTGTTCTCTTTTATAGTTCCTCAGGCTATGTGTTAAGGAACAAGAAGCAAAGTGTATATCTTGGAAAATGTAGAAGGAATTCTATAATGGTGTTTGTGCTACACAAATCTTCCAGTGTTCATACAGATAGCTATGTGTGGGGGTTCACTTAAAACTCTGTGAGCAACCGCCACAACCAAGTGATAGATGGGATTTTTCCATCCAAGGTGTGCTAGTTACAAGAGAACTAATCACTCTTTATCAAACTTTATGCAAATAAAGCCAAATTAGATTTATTAAGGTGATGAAAGAGAAGAGGGACTTTTTAATGGGTAGCAATGCTGTTTATTATCTAAATGCAAGGCAGATGTAATGATGCATTAGAAATGCTGAGAAAATTTAATCAGTGTAGGAAAAATATAATGAAATGGTTGTTTAAACACTGTAAAGCTAATGTTAGAATAATTACTTCCCATTGAGCCAGGCATGGAGCACATTACCCAGGCTCTGTTTGATTAGTCATCCTGCTTGCAACATCTGGGCCTTTGATCCATTTTTATTTTAATATAATTTCTAAACTTCTGAATTTAAGTTTCATAATGAGTAAGTAAATAAAGGGACTTCTGGAGGAGACAGAATTCTTTGTAACTGATGATAGTTTAGAAGCATCCCACCCAAGTCCCCCACCTCCTCTAGTTTCTCTCTCTCCCTTCCCTCCACACTCTCCAAGACAAGAGAGAACCCTGAGAGAGACATAGAATGCTGGGCTTCCTTGCTTTTTAAGGTTAGTTGGTAAAACAGTTCAGAAGATAGTGCAGTGGACAAAACATTGGATTCTTCAAGCATGAGGTCCTCTGAGTCTGATCCCTGGCACAGTATGTGCCAGAGTGATGCTATGGTTTTTGCTCTCCTTCTCATAAAGAAACAAACTAATAAACTTTTAAATATTAGGTAGAAAATACTTATAATTTGTTGATATTGTTTGACATTTATTGATATTATAGATTGAATGTATTATAGTGCCATTATTCAATAATTCTTTATTTGCTCTGATATATGGCAAGTATTATAGTGATGTTCTTGTTTATAAGAGGACTTTTAGTACCTCTTTCAGGGCAGGCTTGGTGAGGTTTGCCTCCTTTAACTGTTGTCTGTCTGAGAAGGTTTTGATCCCTCCATCTAGTTTGAATGAAAGTGTGGCAGGATATAGTATCCTTAGTTGAAACCCCTTTTCATTCAGGGCTCGATAGATATCTTGCCATTCTCTTCCGGCTTTTAGAGTTTGAGTGGAGAAGTCTGCTGATAGTCTTATGGGTTTTCCCCTGTATGTGACTTTTGTTTTTCTCTTGCAGCCTTTAGGATCCTTTCTTTATCTTTGCTTCTTTTCATTGTATCTATGATGTATCTTGGTGTGAAGACACCCGAAGAGGTCTGGGTTGATTCTGTTTGGGACTCTCTGGGCCTCTTGAATCTTAATTTCCTTTCTGTTTTTAGGTCTGGGATGTTTTCTTCTATTATTTCCTCTAGAACGTTTACTTCCCCTTCCTCTCTTTCTTCCTCTGGTAGGCCAATTATATGAATGTTACCCCTTTTGAGATCATCCCATATGTCTCTGTTGTTATTTTCAGTGTCTCTCAATCTCTTTTTGAGCTCTTTTACCTCTTTCTTAGTCTTCTCTAGCTCATCCTCTGTCTGACTAATTCTGTTTTCTGCTTCTGTTAGTCTGCTTTCCCTTCCCTCAGCTTCTTTTTTCAGTTCAGTTATAGTATTAGCTTGTTCTGCTAATTGGTCTTATAGCTCAGTTATTTCAGCTTTCAGATCTCTAATTACCACGAGGTAACTAGTAATTTCCTTGAGGGTCTCATCTGTTGTTTCCCTAATTCTGATAGCCCTTTCCTCTATAATTGTCTTCATTTCTGTGATTATTAGGTTTGTTATTACTTGCATACTTTTATTATCTCTGGTTACTTCTGACTGATTTGGAGTTTCTTCTGGGCTCCTGTCCTGATTCATTGTGACAGCAGTTTTATTTGCTCATGATTTAACCATTTTTTTTAATTGATGTGGTTTTTATTTTTATGTTCTGTCGTTCTTCCATTGTTGTGTTTTGAGTACAAGTCACACTATACTAATGCCCTTTATGACAAATTCAGTCACCAACCTCAGAAATTACAGCAACAGTAACTGAGGTAAGGATTGATGCAGTTCAACCAATATCATTTAGCCAAGCAATACCCCCAGTCCAAGAAAAAAATAGCAACAAAACAAAAGAAAAAGAAAGAGACTGGAAAAAAAGGAGAGCAAGAATATATAATTATGCAATTCTACTGTCCACTATAAATTCTAGGGATAGGAAGGGGAGAAAAGGAAGTAGAGAAGACCCCCACACATAGAGTCCACTCTGAGTCAGATTTCTTCCCCTAAATAATTCATGAGTGAGTATCAGTGAATTCAGAAAACAAAAGAAGGAGGAAGGAATAAATGAATAAATAAAAAAGGAAGGAAGAAAGAAAGAAGAAAAAAGGAAGAGCAGTGAAAGGAAACAGTTTTTTTTCTTTTAAATTAGCTAGGAGGAGGGAAAAAGGAGAGTATAGAGAAGAGGTAGAGAGAAATAAGTTCCTCTCACAATGGATAGGACACCCAGTCGCCTAGCAATGGAAAAAACAACAATGGTTAATTTTGGTCAACCTGAAGAAAGTGTATGGAAAAGGGATACATGTATATAATAATAGTAGTAATAAAATAAAATAGAGTAGAAAACCTCTAACAGTCAGTCTGCAGCTTGGACTACTTGATTGGCTGCAGACAGCCTGGACAAAGCTAATTGTGAGAGGAATCCAAAACAAACAAACAAACAAACAAACAAAAACCCTCCAGGTAGTCTTTTCCAGGCAGGGATGAGGCTCTGATTGGTCAGGTATTTTGTCACTCAAATAGAGCTCCCAGCCACTTAAAAAAGAGAGATAAGTTAAAGGAAGAAGGTTGGGATGACAGCCCTGATGAGCCAGGAATCTTGTTAAAGAAAACAGCTCAGCAGAGGCCTGCCAGGAGCTGCTGAGCTGCCCCTGTGGGCTGGTATCTGGGTGGGGGATGAGCTCAGAAATAATCAAAGGATTTTCCTTTGTTCTTCTGATCTCTGTTTGTTGGCCAAGAGAGAGTTATAGGTCTGTATTTTGGTGTCACTCTGACCAGCCTGTGTCCCCCCTCCTACAGACAGCCCAGTATCCTACCAGATCCAGTGGATTCCGGGTTGCAGGCTACTACCTCTCAGAGTTCATGGCAGCTGTGGCTCTAAAGTCACCATCTTGGCTCAGCCCCCATTAATATTTTTTGGGTGATCTCTGTTGAAACATTCCCCTCCCCCATCTATATATTTATTTAATGCTAGAGCCTCTTGCATGCACTAGTCCACTGCTCTGTAGGCTGACATTTTTCATCCTTTTTCATTTCAGATAAGAAGAGAGAGGGAAAGGAAGAAAGTGAGGAGGAGGAGGAGGAAGAGGAAGAGGAAGAGGAGTAGGAATAGAAGGAGAAGAGACTAACTAATCACAGTACTGTTCCACAGTCTTGCACTGCTCTATGTGCTAGGGCTCAAACTTGGGTCCTTGTTCATGGTAAGATGTGTGATTTACTGGGTGAGCTATTTCTTGGCCCTGGTAGATGTTCTGCTATGACATTTCTTTATTTTTAAAATTTATTTATTGGGGGATTAATATTTTACAGTTGACAGTGAATACAATAGTTTGCACATACATAACATTTCTCATTTTTCAACACAACAATACAACCCCCACACACCCCAGAGTCTTTTAATTTGGTGAAATACACCAACTCCAGTCCAAGTTCTGCTTTGTGTTTTCTCTTATGATGTTGTTTTTCAACTTCTGACTGTGGGATCATATTCATCCTTCTGTTTCTGACTTGTTTTACTTAACATAATTTCTTCAAGCTCTGTCCAAGATGGGATGAAAATGGTGAAATCACCACTTTTAATACCTGAGTAGTATCTCATTGTGTATATATACCACAACTTGCTTAGCCACTCATTTGTTCTTTGACACCTGGGTTGTTTCCAGGTTTTGGCTATTACAAATTGTGCTGCTAAGAACATATGTGTACACAGATCTTTTTGGATGGATGTGTTGGATTCCTTAGGATATATCCCCAGGAGAGGTATTGCACCATCATAGGGTAGGTCCATTTCTAGCTTTCTGAGAGTTCTCCAGACTGTTCTCCACAGAGGTTGGGCCAATTTACATTCCCACCAGCAGTGCAGGAGGGTCCCTTTGACCCCACAACCTCTCTAGTATTTGTTGCTGTTACCTTTTCTGATGTATGATATTCTCACAGGAGTGAAGTGGTATCTCCTTGTTGCCTTTATTTGCATTTCTCTGACAATCAGAGACTTGGAGCATTTTTTAAATGTGTTTCTCGGCCTTTTGGATCTCTTATTTGGTGAATATTCTGTCCGTGACCTCTTCCCATTTTTGGATAGGGTCATTTGTTTTCTTGTGGTTGAGTTTGGCAAGTTCTTTATGCATTTTGGCTATTAAACTATTGTCTGATGCATGGCATGTAAAGATCTTCTCCCATTCTGTGGGGGGTTTCTTGGTTTGGTTAGTGGTTTCTTTTGCTGTGCAGAAGCTTTTTAATTTGCTTTAGTACCACAGGTTTATACTTCCCTTAGTCTTTTTTGTAATTGGATTCATTTCATTGAAGATGTCTTTAAAATTTATGTGGATAAGAGTTCTGCTAATATTTTCCTCTATGAATTTGATAGTTTCTGGTCTAACATCCAAGTCCTTCATCCACTTGGAATTTTTTTGTATTTGGTGAAAAATAGTGGTTCAATTTAATTCTTCTGCATGTTTCAAGCCATTTTTTCCAGCACCATTTGTTGAAGAGACTCTCCTTTCCCCACTTACTAGTCTGGGAACCTTTGTCAAATTAGATGTCCATAGGTGTGGGGGCTTATTTCTGGGCTATCAGTTCTATTCCACTGGTCAGTGTGTCTATTCATGTTCCAGTACCAAGAAGTTTTGCTGACAAGGCCCTATAATACAATTTGAGATCTGAGAGTATGATGCCTCCAGTTATATTCTTTCTTCTCAAGATTGTTTTTGGTAATTCTAGGTCTTTTCTGGTTTCAGATAAACATTTGTAGCATTTATTCTATTGTCCTAAAAATGTGATTGAGATATTTATGAGGATAGCATTAAATTTGTATATGCCTCTGGGTAGTATATTCATTTTAATGACCCAACCCATGAAAATGGAATATCTTTCCATTTCTTTGTGTCTTTTTCTATTTCCTTGAATAGTGACTCATAATTTTCTTTTTTTTTTTTTTAAATAATTTATTTCTTTATTGTGGAATTAATGCTTTACATTCAACAGTAAATACAATAGTTTGTACATGCATAACATTCCCCAGATTCCCATTTAACAATACAACCCCCACTATGTCATTCATCATCTTTCATGGACCTGTATTCTCCCCCCCCCACCCCTCCCCCCCCAGAGTCTTTTACTTTGGTGTAATACTCCAATTCCATTTCAGGTTCAACTTGTGTTTTCTTTTCTAATCTTGTTTTTCAGTATACAAGTCTTTCACTTCTTTGGTTAGGTTTATTCCTAGATATTTTATTGTTTTTGTTGTTATACTAAAAGGAATTGATTTCTGGATTTTTTTCATCTTCTAACTTAGTGTTTTCATAGAGGAATGCCACTGACTTTTGAATGTTAGTTTTTAAGTCTGACACCTTACTGTTTTGCCTGATAATTTCCAAAAGCTTTTTACTATCATGCCATCTGCAAATGGGAAGAGTTTGACTTCTTCTCTTCTAATCTGTATGCCTTTAGTTCCTTGCACATGGCTGATTGCTATGGCAAGAACTTCCAACACTGTGTTGAATAGTAATGGTGATAGTGGGCAGCCCTGTCTAGTACCTGGTCTGAGGGGGAATGCTTCCAGTTTTTCACCATTATGTATGATCTTGGCTGTAGGTTTGCTATATATATACTCCACTGTCTTCAGGAAGTTTCCATCTAGTCCCCTTTTTTTTGTATTTTTTTGATTATAAAGGGATGTTGTATTTTGTTAGAGGCTTTCTCTGCATCTATTGATATGATCATATAGTTTTTGGTCTTGCTTTTGTTGATGTGGTAGATCATGTTGATTGATTTACTTGATTTATGTATATTAAACCAACTTTGCATCCCTGGGATAAACCCCACTTGGTCATTATGAACAATCTTTTTTATATACTGTTGTATCCGGTTAGCTAGAATTTTGTTAATTATTTTAGCATCTATATTCATCAGAGATACTGTTCTGTAGTTTTCTTTTTTGGTTGTGTTTTGGGGAATTATGCAGATGCAGTCTTTGCCCTCAGGTTTTGCCACTTCCCATGATATTCTCAGGTGCTTTCCCCAGCCAGTCCTGTCCTGACACATCACTCTTGGTTGTTGCCCTATAAAGCCCTCCCACTTCTGCTCCTTCTCTCTCTCTCTCTCTCTCTCTCTCTCGCCCGGCAGTGCAGTAGCAGGGGACGGCCATTCTTGGCTGGCTCCACGTGGCCTGAACTACTGCGTTCCCACCCCAACCCTGAGGTCCCACGTGAATAAAAGATTGTGTTCCCTTGTTGCTCCAAACCTCCTTTTTCTGCATCCTGCTGCCACCAAGGAACAGTTGTGTCCCTGTCTGCTTTTTGTTTCAAAGTGATGTTGGCTTCATTGAAGCTGGAAGGGAGTATTCCAGTGTCTTCAATCTTCTGGAAGACTTTTAAAAGTAGACTTATTAGTTCTTCTTTGAAGGTTTTGTAGAATTCATTTGTAAAACCATCTTGTCCAAGACTTTTATTTTTGGGAAGGTTTTTGGTAACAGTTTCAATTTCATTAGCTGTGATGGGCCTGTCTTTATTATCTAGTTCCTCTTTATTTAATTTTGAAAGTTCATCGATATCTAGGAAATTGTCCATATCTTCCAGTTTCTCTAGCCTGGTGGCAAATAGTTGTTCATAGTAACCTCACATGATATGTTGAATTTCTGCAGTGTCTGTTGTTATAGCTCCTCTTTAATTTATGATCCAATTTATTTGGGTCTTCTCCCTTTTTTTGTGAGTCTGGCTAAAGGTTTGTTGATTTTGTTCACTCTTTCGAAGAACCAACAGTTACTTTCATTGATCTTTGGTATGGTTTTCTTATTTTCAATGTTATTTGTTTCTGCCCTAACTTTAGTGATTTCTGTCCTTCTGGTTGCTTTAGGATTACTTTATTCTTCTTCTAGGTATTTAAGGTGTGCCATCAGGTTGTTTATTTGTGCTTTCCCTTGTTTCCTAATGTGATGTGTACTGGTGTGGCTATGAACTTCCCTCTCAGTACTGCCTTAGCTGTGTCCCAAATATTTTGATAGCTTGTGTCTTCATTTTAATTGAACTCTTAAAACATTTTGATTTCTTCCTTTGTTTCCTCTTTGACTCAGTAGTTGTTAAGTAGTGTGATATTGAGCTTCCACATTTTGGGACTATTACTTATCTTTTGTTGATTGTTAAGTGTTAGTTTAATTCTACTGTGGTATGAGAAGATACTTGGGATGATTTCAATGCTCTTGAATTTGCTGATGCTGTCTTGTGGCCTAACATATGGTCTATCCTTGAGAATGACCCATGTGGATTTGAGTAAAATGTGTATTCCAGTTTCTGGGATGAATGACTCTGAAAATGTCCAGTAGTTCTAGTTTATCCATCTCCTCCTTTAGCTCCCTCATGTCTTTATTGATTTTCTGCCTGGATAATCTGTCAAGTTGAGAGTCGGGCATTGAAGTTCCCTACTATTAGTGTGTTGCTGTTAATATATTGCTGTAGCTCTTTCAGCAGATGTTTGATGTATTTAGGTGGTTTCTCATTGGGTGCATAGATATTAATAATTGTCAAGTCCTCTTGATTGACTGATGCTCTGAGCATTAAGTAATGTCCATCCCATTTTTAAAAATTTTATTGATTTTAAAGTGTATCATGTCAGATATGAGAATAGCTGTTCCTGCTCTTTTTTTTAATTTAAGAAAGGATTAATTAACAAAACAATAGGGTAGGAGGGGTACAACTCCACACAATTCCCACCACCCAATATCCAATCACCCCTCCCCTGATAGCTTTCCCATTCTCTATCCCTCTGGGAGCATGGACCCAGGGTCATTGTGGGTTGCAGAAGGTAGAAGGTCTGGCTTCTGTAATTGCTTCCCCACTGAACATGGGCGTTGACTGGTTGGTCCATACCTCCAGTCTGCCTCTCTCTTTCCCTAGTAGGGTGTATCTCTGGGGAAGCTGAGCTCCAGGACACATTGGTGGGGTCTTCAGTCCAGGGAAGCCTGGCCAGCATCCTGGTGGCATCTGGAACCTGGTGACTGAAAAGAGAGTTAACATACGAAGCCAAACAAATTGTTGAACAATCATGGACCCAAAGCTTGGAATAGTGGAGAGGAAGTGTTAGGGAGGTACACACTGCAAACTCTAGTGTACTTCTGCTTTCAGGTATATATTTTGCAGTAGTTTATGGATACGTGTGAACATAAGCTCTCTCTCACAGAAACTGGTGTATATCTAGGTTATGGGACTTTGTTAGAAAGTGAACCACCTGAGATGAAATTAGAGTATACTATGAAAGGAAAGGTCTCACCCGAGCAATGAAGCTGAAGGGTTGTCATTCCACACGTGAAGTCTCTGGACACAGTCTGAGGTGAAGCATGTTGAGGTGGCAATCGTTGCGTTGGTTAGGTTGTGATCAGCAGATGCAATATTATTTGATATGGATTGTGAGAGGCATACGGGAAAGTGGGCCCTATCCAAGGGTTCCAGGACTGGGGGAAGTAGGGGCTCTATAGTGGAAATGTGAGGTTCCTGCTGTCTTAGGGTTCAAAAAGACAATCGATAGTTAATGTTATATTCACATTATTTGGTAATTGGGTTAACTTTGAAAAGTCCTTTTGTTATGGTTTGCTGTACAGTACCCAGTATCTTGTATATAGCTGTGCTATTGGATGCTTCTGATCTACTTGTTCTAGGCTTTTGAGAGAGTCCGCATATCAAATACACAGCCAGTATATATTAAAAAGATTCAGTTTGTGTTTTGAAAAACTTTGAGACATACAATTGATTTTCCTCCTCTCATATTAATTAATATTAATTAATTAGTGATTTATATGTCTACATTTTGCTAGGAGTGTACATAAACACCATTCCCACCACCAAAAGACTGTGACCCATCCCTCCCACCCACTCCCACCCCCCACTGGCCCAGGAAGCTGCACGTCTACCCCTCACCAGAGGGTTTTTACTTTGGTGCCACTGCTCTTTTTTTGTGGGCCATTGGCTTGTATGATATTTCTCCATCCTTTCACTTTGAGTCTGTGTTTGTCTTGTTGAGTTAGGTGGGTTCCCTGTAGACAGAATATTGTTGTGCTGTGTTTTTTGATCCATCTTCCTACTCTGTGCCTTTTAATAGGTGAATTCAGGCCATTGACATTTATTGACATCAAAGAATGAAGATATTTTAATAACATTCATGTAGATTTTTAGAGTGTTCTGTCATATGGCATATTTATGGTGGTCTGTTTATAGGAGACCTTTCAGAACTTCTTCAGGGCTGGCTTGGTGGTAGTTGATTCTTTCAACTGTTGCTTTTCTGAGAAGGTTTTTATGCTTCCATCTAGTTGAATGACATTCTATCAGAATACAGTGTTCTTGATTAAAAACCTTTCTCATTGAGCACTTGATAGATATCTTGCCATTCTCTTCTGGCCCGTAGTGTTTGTGTGGAGAAGTCAGTTGCTAGTCTTATGGGTTTTCCTCTGTAGGTGACTCTTTGTTTTTCTTTTGCAGCCTTCAGGATCCTTTCTTTATCCTTATACTTTTCCAAGACACATGTGATGTGTCTTGGTGTCTTTAATTATGTTTTGGACCCTCTGGGATTCTTGAACCTTTATGTCTTTGATGTTGTCTAGACTAGAGAAGTTCTCAGCTATTATGTCCTGAAGAATGCTTTCCTCCCCTCCCTCTGTTTCTTCCTCAGGTAAGCCAATAATGCATATATTATTTCTTTTGAAGTCATCCTGTAGGTCTCTGTTGTTGTTTTCAGTATCTCTTAATCTCTTTTTGAGATCTCTTACTTCTTTTTTATTTGTCTCTAATTCATTCTAGATCTTTCTAATTCTGTATTCAGCCTAATTTATTCTGTTCTCTCTCCCCTGTCCAGTTTTCTGGAGTTCATATATTTTTTTATCCTGTTCTGATACTGTTCTGTCTTGTTCAGCTAGTTGTGTTCTTAGCTCAGCTATTTCAGCTTCAGCTGTCTAATAATATTGAGATAACTAGTGTTGTCTTCCAGAGTCTCATTTGTTGTTTCTGCATTTCTGATGACAATTATTTCAAACTTTTTACTCACTCCTGTGATTATTTCCTTTACTAGTGTTTGGTTGTTGACCTCATTATTTTGTGCTTCAACCTTTGGGGGGATTTTAGCTGGACTCTTGTCCTGGTTCATTTCCCCAATATTTCTTCTTGTTGGTTTAACCATTCTATATAGTATGTTATGAAGTCCTTGTCTCATTACTATTCAAATTACTGATCACTCTTGCCTGGATTGACTTTTGTCTTATTAAGTTACTTAAAGTGTTCACAGTTATGGAAATTAACAGTTGTTTCAATATTATTTTAATTCCTGAGTCGGAGTACAGTGGCTTTTAAAACCTCTTGTGTTCTTTTTCTTCCCTGTAGGCTATGGGAACCTGAGAGCTTTTAAACTATAAGTAGGCTTCTTTGCTTCATCCTTCACTCCTGACAAAGAGATAAAGCAGGATGGGTGAGAGATAATACAGTGGTTATGCAAAGAGACTCTTACACCCCAAGGACCCAAAGCTCCAGACTCAGTTCAGCTTCTCTCCAGGCCAGGCAGCACTGCTGGGCCCTGTGAGTTTTAAAACAAGTTCTGTTTATAGTCTGTAGATTTTGAGGCAACTATTCACCATGGACACTATTCACATCAGGACAACAACATTGAAAGGCTCCCACTACACAGCCTCATCGCTAGACCACCGAGGTGTAGATCTTCTCTTGAGTTTTCTGGTCAGTTCTTTATACCCCAATGTCAGCACAGGGCCTCCCCCCTGCTGCTCCAGCCTCTGAGGGCAGTAGCAATGGAGACTCACAGTTGCATTTGGTGAGTCTTAGGGAAGTCTTTTCCTCCCTTCAGCTGTCTTTTTGTTGGTAAAACAGATTGGAGGTGGTGCCTCAACTGGTAAACTGCAGACTGCTACTGGCCACTTAATCTCTCCCTAGGCTCCTCTGTCCACAAGCCACATGTATTTGCACTCACCCATGATTTGGTGGGTTCCTGAAGTCATTCTAGTCCTGCCTTGTTACGCTCCCAGATGAACTCTTTTTGTGTTCTTAGTTAACCCAGGAGAGGAGAGGAACATAACTGCTGCTGCTTCATAGCCCCACCTCCAGAAGAAGTCCATTTTGTTTTCTTGTTATTGAGTTTGGCAAGCTCTTTATATATTTGGGTAATTAGCCTCTTGTCTGATGTATGACATGTAAACATCTCCAGTTCTGTGAGGGGTCTCTTTGTTTGGGTAGTGGCTGTGCAGAAACTTTTTAATTTAATGTAGTCCCATTGGTTTATACTTGCCTTAGTCTTCTTTGTAATTGGATTTGTTTTATTGATGTTGCCTTTAAGATTTCGACAAAAAGAGCTCTGCCAATATTTTCCTCTAACTATTTGATAGTTTCTGGTCTAACATCTAAGCCTTGATCCACTTGGAATTTACTTTTCTGTTTAGTGGAATATAGTGGTTTAATTTAATTCTTCTGCATGTTTCAACCCATTTTTTCCAGCACCATTTGCTGAAGAGACTCTCCTTTCCCCATTTAATAGTCTTGGTTCCTTTTGCAAAGATTAGATATCCATAGGTGTGGAGATTTGCTTCTGGGATCTCAGTTCTGGTCAGTGTGTCTATTCATGTTCCATTACCATGCAGTTTTGATGACAATGGCCCTATAATACAATTTGAGATCTGGGAGTATGATGCTTCCAGTTATGTTCTTTCTTCTCAAGATTGTTTTGGCAATTCTAGGTCTTTTCTGGTTTCAGATAAACATTTGTAGCTTTTGTTATATTCCTCTAAAAAATGTGGTTGGGATCTTGATAGGGATTGCATTAAATTTGTATATGACGACTCTGGGTAGTATATTCATTTTAATGATATTAATTCTTCCAACCCATTAACATGGAATATCTTTCCATTTCTTTGTGTCACTATTTCTATTCCTTGAATAGTGACTCATAATTTTCAGTATACAGGTCTTTCACTTCTTTGGTTAGGTTTATTCCTAGATATTTTATTGTTTTTGTTGTTATAGTAAAAGGAATTGATTTCTGGATTTTTTTCATCTTCTAACTTAGTGTTTGCATAGAGGAATGCCACTGATTTTTGTATGTTAATTTTTTAGCCTGACACCTTACTGTGTGCCTGATAATTTCCAAAAGCTTCCTGTTGGATTCTTTAGGTTTTTCTATGTATACGGTCATGTCATCTGCAAATGGGAAGAGTTTGACTTCTCTTCCAATCTGTATGCCTTTATTTCCTTGCATGTAGCTGATTGCTAAGGCAAGAACTTCCAACTGTGTTGAATAGTAATGGTGATAGTGGGCAGCCCTGTCTAGTCCCTGATTTGACGGGGAATGCTTTCAGCTTCTGTCCATTGAGTGTGTTGTTGGCTGTAGGTCTGCTCTATATGGACTTCAGTATCTTGAGGAACTGGGAAATTTATTTCTAATGGATCCTCTGTGTTTCATTACAAGGACTTTATTTATTCTGGATTGGGTTTCAAGTTTCTAATTTTTTTTTTTTTTTTTTTTTTTTGCTTCTAGGGCTATTGTTAGGGCTTGGTGTTTGCACTAAGAATCTGCTGCTCTTGGTGGCCATCTTCCCTGCTTCCTGTCCCCCCCACCCCCCCCCCCGCCACACACACACTGTTGTTAGGTAGATCAGAGAGAGATCGAGAGAGAAGGGGAAGACAAGAGAGGGTGAGAGAAAGAGAAACCAGCAGACCTGCTTCATTGCTTGTGAAGCAACCCCCCTGCATGTGGAGAGCCGGATGCTTGAACCAGGATCCTTGCACCAGTCCTTGTGCTTCAAGTATGTGCAATGAACCTGGTGTACTACCGCCTCACCCTTCAAGTTTTAATTTTATAAACAATTTTTATCAATGTCAGAAAACTAGAACACTTAAATACTTTGGATATGTATAGTGAAATTGCCCTTTATAAAGATGAGGCTGCGTCTCTTCCCTCTACACACTGGACAGAAATAATACCCGTAGAAACTCATAGGTTCTAGACCACTGGTGGACAGATGATCAATTCATGGGTGAATGTGATACTTAAAAGCTTCATTATATTGCATTACTTTTCTCTTCTGTCAGTTTTCTACTCATAGTCTCTATATAACTTTTAGATCATTTGCCCTTTTTTTTTCTTAATGT